>NW_026731823.1:0-44492 GCF_028476545.2 Physella acuta
ACATCAACGGTCACCTGTTAAACATTTTGTAACGTTGAGTTGAGGTTTTAACTTAATAAAAGGTACAGGGAGTACTAGTACCTTGTTTATATATTCAAGTTAGTTCCTCAGTTGATCAGAGGAAAGTCACAGCGAGTACGAGACCTTATTATTGAAAGCACCGCTGATGTCGAAGTTGATACTGTCTGGGACAACTTCACCGTCTGGTCTGACGTAGTAGACGACGATTCTGGCAGAGGGCGCCATGCTGGGTTCAGAGACGATGGAGAAAGAGACGCTCTTCTGATTGTTGCCTTTTATTGTGCCAGATTTTACTATATTTCCTCGAGAGAGAATCTGTGTTTAAAAAATAAATTCCGTATCTTTTTTACTAGAGTACTGTTTGGTTGATTAGTGTATTATGTAAAACAATCTTTATAAAACACTATTATGTTTCTTTACCTGGTACGTAAGGGTTGGCAATTCTTCAGTACCTTGGGCTGAAAATAATACTGTGTCCCCTGGCTAAAATAGTGTTTAAAAAAAGAGGTTAGCATTGCGCGAAATTAGAGTGTAATATTATCAGATGAATATTTATTTTTTTTTGGGGTGGGGGGGGGGTTATCTTTAAAATTATATATTTTTTTGGAAAATACCAAAATCGTTAACAAAATAACGGTTTAACGCATCCTTTATTTCAAGAATTGTAATGTAATTTTATTTTAACTTAATCAATGCGAGCAGTCTGCATTTGGTTAAATCACTATCTATGTTGGATTTAGCTTTTGGTGTGTATTAACATAATACAAATTAAATGTGCTCGTTATTTTCAATCTGTAAATTAATTATTATTAACATGAGAAAAATAGCAGCATATCGAGTACAAACAGATATATTTCATGTGACAATACATAACGTTTTGTTTCTCACCTTTATAGAAGTAGAATGTTGATAGATTTGGAGGTATGAGCTACTAGGAGAATAACTCATTGCTACACACGCTGTTCCGGACATTTCCCGGAAATACGCCTGGAATTGGAATCGACAGACACAATCCATTATTGTCAGATATCTAAAAATAATTCTCACCGTTCCCCGTTTAAATAGTGAAATGATAACAGAAGAATGTTCTTCTTTTCTTCTTCTGCGTTCTTAATTTTCCTATTGGAACGGATAAGCTCCAGAGCAATTAGAATACTGGTCAACTAGTGAGTCCATTCTGATTTCAGCCTGCTTTTCTTTTTGGATTTGTTTTCCATAGCCTTTGTCCAACCAAGAACACACTACAAGGCAGAAGTTGTTTCATTTTGGAGTTGTCTCTCCTAGAAAAGTGGCTGTCCCCAACTAACGAGCCTCATCTGCCCAAAAGTTCGAACTCTAGGCTTTTCGTTTAGCAACCATGAGCTTTACCGACTCGACCAGGCCGACCCCTTAACACAAGAATGAATTACAAAAAACAAACATTGAAAAGATAAAGGAGCAATGGCTAAATGACCTGTATAACACAATAGAGCCTATAACACTTCACTCACTGTTATAAAGATGAACTCGGCGTTTGGTGGTATCTGTGGACGTAGAGTGACCAGACCATTGCTAGGGACGCTCAGGGTCTGTTCAAGTATGTCTATGTATGAAGAAAGGAAACTGTCCCCTTTGCTATCTTGGCCTCTGATTTTAATCTTCACGTTTTCATTGGTGGGGCCGATCGGACGCCCGTCCGGCTGTGAGAGTTTTACCTGTAAAATAAAATATAACAACTATATGAACATTTAGCATATGCTTTTGAATGCATTAAAATAATTTGTTTATTGATTTCTCTAAGAAATCATAAGCCATTAAAACAGATTTCATGAACAATCAATGCTTTTAATTATGATAGCAAATATGTTATTTTTTAAAATCTTCATTGCATTTAAATACTATTTTAAACTTATTTATATATTTATTAGTATCTACGTTCTAAAAATTTGTTTATAATAAAGTTGTCACAACACACGACCAACCATCCGTGAACAACAGTTAAGGTAAGGTGTCGCCTCAGATATTTTAAACTACATTATTGTTTATGATGGCTTTAAAAATTAAAAACTATATTTTTTTACCTTTAAATTGATACCAATTTTTGTTATTAAATTTAATCGGTAGCCATGAAAATGTTTTGTGAAAAAACGAGTTTGTTTTTAAATGGCTACGATTATAAGGTTGATTTTCAGTGATACATTGGGTTAGCTTTTTAGGGCGTGTTTTTGTGATGCGATTGATCGTTCACTTCTGTTCAGCAGAAATGTGACGTCTGCTAGATTTCTCCCCATTCAAATACACGGCTGGCAAAATGGGCGGGCTTAGTTAGCTGTAGTGTGGATCAAGTTATTTTTTAAAGGTTTTATTTTTAAAACATTAATGACATTAGTTTAATATAGAAAGCAAGTTATAGTTTTTCTATAGTTTAGAATATATTTTCAGTATGTTTAGAACATTATTAAATAAAGCAATTCAAGTTTTCCTTACTTTTATTATGTTCTGCTTGATATTCCCAGCGATTAGACAAAACCAAATGTATAAATGGCAAGTTAGCATCAAACGCTAGTCGTCCACTGTTAAAACTAGACCGGTATCGTGAATAATACGCAAAAATAACGATTTTTAATATAAATTTATAAAATGACCATGAAACATTGTTTAAAACGGAATCACGTTATCGTCGTTTTTGGCAGCAATCGTTATCATGACGACGGTAAAAAAAAGTAGGCCAAGCAACAACCTAAGTTGACGGGATATGTTTTGTGTCGATCTACATTTTAAAATGTAAGATCTAAAGTCTTTTGAACATCTTTACCATGTTTTGCACATGAAAGAAACTAATAGACAGCAAAAGTTATGAATTGTTCGTTACTATTAAAAATGCTAAGCTTTTTTATTTATGCATTTATAGCAATCAAACTGAAACAGCTTACATTTCATTATAAATTAAAACTTTTGTCACGACAACTTTTTGAAAGAGCTACTGGTCAGAATTTTACAAGGTCTGAAAAAACAGTACCCTTTTTAGTATTCAAACGTTTCAAAATATGCATATTATTTAGTATAAACTTTTTTCTTATTCAACCGATTATAGTTCTCTCGTGACAAAAGTTTTAGTTTTTAGTGTTAAAAACCTGCGAACTGAGAAAAACAGCCAAAGCTAGCGAAAAGTAGGCCACAAAAATAACATATCTGTGTAAACTGCAAAGTCGATTTTAAGCTTTGGATGTTTTCGAGATGATTGAATATACGATTATTAAATACATAAGAAATTTCCCATGATGCCAAATACAATATGATCAAAGATATAAAACGTTTTGCAGAGAGCATTTAAGACTAAAAAAATGACTATTTTTTAAAATAAATAGTCATAAAATGGTATTATAAACACACATATTTTTTTTCCATTAAGTCTATTATTTTCTTAATACAATAAACCGAAAGTGATCTCCCCTAAACTTTCTCGAATATTCTTATATGAAACAACAGGGGATGGCAACTCGGGATATAGACATGATTTTTTTATTCATTTTAAATACTTAAACTTTTTAGAATAGAATAAAATCTCGTAGAAAAAAGAATCGCACACCAAGTGAACGCAAAATAAAATGTGCATAATAGTGCGGAATATTATTAGTACTTTATAAATTCACATGGGTTTTATGAGAAATCGGAAATAGCGAAAATTACTACTTCCGGTCAACAAAAATTACTCAAAATTTGACAGAAGGCAGAGAATTAGATTTTTACTTATATGTGAAATTTCATTTTTTCTATATGAAATAGTATTCAAGTTATAGGCTTTTGAAAAATTCAAAGTAGAAAAAGTTCCACTTCCGGTTATCGGAAATCGCTCAAAAGCTAATACGTATCTAAGATTGTCATATAATACTTATATATGAAATTTAAACAACTTAGCTGTAACAGTACTCAAAGTATCGTGTTTAAAGACACACAGACACACATCCACACATATACATACACACAGACATACGGACAAGATTGCAAAACTATATTTTTTTCCGACTCAGGGAGCTGTAAAACGTCGAGATTTGTAAGAATCTCGATTTTTTTTGCACGATTACAAGACTTTTTCTATGCTTTCTATATACGAGAAAGTAAAAATGGACAAATTATCTAAAAGAGCAAGAAACCCATCATGATGAAAAATAAGGAATTTGTTGTTTTTGTAACAGTTGTTTTCTTCCCATTTATTGATGCATTTAGTAACTTTTAAATTAATGTTTAATGACTAATTTAATAGTTTATTATATTAAAATTATATATTCTTGAGTTGTTTTCAGGGACGAATGTGCCTGGAAATCACGACATTAGATGTGGGGCAATACTGAGTTACACTATTTGCTTCCATAAATTAGTTTTATTTTCTTATTTTTCAGTGCGTTTAAAAGTTTGTTGCAATAGAGGTTTTTAATGTTTGTTTTATATTTGTTCTTTCTTTATAATTTATTTTGTTGCCTTTATTGCTAAAATATGTAAAGTGTCTCACGAGCGACCAAAAATTTTAATAAAGAAAAGAAATTAGTTTTTCTAATTTTCAGTACATGTAAAGCTTGTTGCTGTAAAGGCTTTTTTACATTTGTTTTATTTTTTACATTTTAGTGATTCCTAATTAATGAAGTCGACACGACTAAAATATTTGCTTTAAAACACCGTCAGTAGGTCGCGATATCTGAAAGATGATTATCTGCACCGTAAAAGTGTTCGCCGTGACTACAATTTAAAGACAACACCAAATGATAAAGCGAAGGATACCTATTAATTCTACTACTTCCCCAAAAATTCAATTGGTTTCAAAAACTTTATTATCTGCCCCTAATAGCCTTCACTAGATCCACCGTCTATACTATACGATTGTAAACGTGTCTCCACTTTGTTTCGTAACCGCTTAATTAATTTTTATGACAAAGAAACAAAGAAACAAAGAAACAAAGAAACAAAGAAACAAAGAAACAAAGAAACAAAGAAACAAAGAAACAAAGAAACAAAGAAACAAAGAAACAAAGAAACAAAGAAACAAAGAAAAAAAAACAAAGAAAAAAAAACAAAGAAACAAAGAAACAAAGAAACAAAGAAACAAAGAAACAAAGAAACAAAGAAACAAAGAAACAAAGAAACAAAGAAACAAAGAAACAAAGAAACAAAGAAACAAAGAAACAAAGAAACAAAGAAACAAAGAAACAAAGAAACAAAGAAACAAAGAAACAAAGAAACAAAGAAACAAAGAAACAAAGAAACAAAGAAACAAAGAAACAAAGAAACAAAGAAACAAAGAAACAAAGAAACAAAGAAACAAAGAAACAAAGAAACAAAGAAACAAAGAAACAAAGAAACAAAGAAACAAAGAAACAAAGAAACAAAGAAACAAAGAAACAAAGAAACAAAGAAACAAAGAAACAAAGAAACAAAGAAACAAAGAAACAAAGAAACAAAGAAACAAAGAAACAAAGAAACAAAGAAACAAAGAAACAAAGAAACAAAGAAACAAAGAAACAAAGAAACAAAGAAACAAAGAAACAAAGAAACAAAGAAACAAAGAAACAAAGAAACAAAGAAACAAAGAAACAAAGAAACAAAGAAACAAAGAAACAAAGAAACAAAGAAACAAAGAAACAAAGAAACAAAGAAACAAAGAAACAAAGAAACAAAGAAACAAAGAAACAAAGAAACAAAGAAACAAAGAAACAAAGAAACAAAGAAACAAAGAAACAAAGAAACAAAGAAACAAAGAAACAAAGAAACAAAGAAACAAAGAAACAAAGAAACAAAGAAACAAAGAAACAAAGAAACAAAGAAACAAAGAAACAAAGAAACAAAGAAACAAAGAAACAAAGAAACAAAGAAACAAAGAAACAAAGAAACAAAGAAACAAAGAAACAAAGAAACAAAGAAACAAAGAAACAAACACACAAACACACAAACAAACAAACAAACAAAGAAACAAACACACAAACAAACAAACAAACAAACAAACAAACAAAGAAACAAAGAAACAAAGAAACAAAGAAACAAAGAAACAAAGAAACAAAGAAACAAAGAAACAAAGAAACAAAGAAACAAACACACAAACAAACAAACAAACAAACAAACAAACTAACTAACAAACTAACTAACTAACAAACTAACAAACAAACAAAGAAAAAAAGAAACAAAGAAACAAAGAAACAAAGAAACAAAGAAAAAAAACAACAAACAAACAAACAAACAAACAAAACATAGAATCAAACAAAACAAACCAACAAACACACAAACAATCATACGTTTCGAGCTAAATAAAAGCCTGTAATAGACGCTCGTAACTATAACATTACATATGTCTAAGGAAATACATAAATCATTTGACAGCTTTGGCAGAAATGCACCGTAAGTTTTAAGTGCTTTGTCGGCTATGGACTGTAGGTTTCAGCGAATTGGCACAGTTTAAATGGCACTCATATAGGCGGGGTACTGTAAAGTACTTACATCGATGGGGTACAGTAGACCAGGTTTAAAGTTGCGGTTGTCCACTAGCATCTGTAACTTCACACTTTCGTCGTAAATGGTGACCGTTCCACTACTGGACACCTTGATTCCGGTTAAAGACTCTGTCACGATGGCGATGGTAGTAAGGGTGAGTTTATTCAGCTTGCCTCGAATGTCCTTGACCTTCGACACAGGTATCATCACCCTGGTTTCTTCGTCAATCTGAGAAAGTTTTTAAAAAACCCACTTTTTTATATTTTAGCAGAGTTTTAGAAATAAACTTTAATGAACCAGGTGCGGAACTACTGCACCGCCAGACAACGCAATTCGGGGGGGGGGGGGGGGCTATACCTTCTTTTGTTTTAAAATTTTACCTGTGGTGAAGGCAGTTTTCCCTATCTCGTACGATAAAAAACGCTGTTGTAAAAAAAACTTGGCACTGTTCTTCTTTTTCGTTCTTAATATTTAGTGTTGAATGGATTAAACCTTAGCTGCCAGAGGGTTTGAACTAGAGACTTCTTTTTTCTTCGTTCTTAATTTTAGTGTTGGAAGGGATCCCCCTCCAACGCAATTAAGAAAACGTGTCAACTGGATGTGCGCCATTGAGGCCATTGACTCCGATTTCAGCCTGCTTTTCTGTTTGAATCTTCTTCCATAGCCTTTGTCCTAGAAGATTGGCTGTCCCCAGCTAACGAGCCTCATCTGCCCGAGGGTTCGAACTCGAGACTTTTTCGGAACTGTTGATTTTGACGAACATAAGCCTTGTCATCAGGTGGCTTTCATTTTTTTATCACGCCTCCACCCCACCCCCACCTTTAGCCCAGAAAGCAGCAAACAGATAAATGAAACCCTTATAAATTAACGCTGATGATTATATTATGTGTTTTTGACAAATATTCACAAAACAGTGGACATAAGATAGTTCTTTATATTATAAAAATGTTAATCAGTAGTAAACTGCTTAAAAATTGAACATAATTTATAATCACTAAATGTAATAAAACCAATCAAATTCCAACAGAAACGGTTAAAACGTTAAAACTTTAAAACGTTAAAACGTTAGTAAGCGAACACACAAACACACAATATGGTAAACAAGTTTTTCCGCATCAAGGTGGAGTGAGAATCTAGATTTCGGAATTTTGTATGTTGACTACATAAATATCTTTAAACTACAAATAATCTCCCAAGTCTTCTTGTTAATTTGACAATTGGCGACTATGTTTGACATTGTTTTTTTTTCTTTACAGCTGAGTGGTAACTTGACAATGTTATAATTTTAATTGTTTACACATAGAATTGTGTGCGGTTACTTCAAATTTAGGAGTTTGGTTTAACGAAATTGCTCTTGACTCAATAATGTTAAGCCTTTGTCAACAGCTGATATTTCAAGTACAATAACTTATATAAGACTGTGTAATCTCCCTTGTTATTGATGCACTGAATGTACAAGTCACTTACCGGGACAGTCGCTGTGTACACGGGTTTCGTCTCCCAGTAGTCGTGTAGGTTTACTTGGACGTTCGCGCTTCCTATGACTGGTTTACCATAGGTGTACCTGCAGATTGTAAGATATTCCATTCTATCACTTTTTAAGACGACTTTCTTAAAAGGTCTCTTCATTTTAAGAGTAGGCCTAACTTGGTTAAGTTAAATATCTCTTAAAATCTGAAGGAAAAAAAAAGTTAATAGTACCCGGATTATACTTTCCTGTGGTTATTTAACGTTTATAATACCGAGGGAGGGGGGGGGGGTTGAACAGTGCAAATAATATTGTTGTTCTAACCTTGAATCAAATGCACTCACTTTGCCTTAACAGTAAACGTGATGTCAGAATCGCTGGTCAAAACGTAAGGTGGCATGATGACCTCGACCTTGAACTTGGGTAGAACTAAAAATATTTTCTTTTTCTTTTATGAGTTATAAAACGTAAATTTAATGGTAAGTATTTCAACAGCTGATTTTAGTAGTAGCTTACATTTGATACAAATTAAATAAAACATTATTTTTTAAAAAGCCCATCGTCTTCATCACAGCTTCTAGTCCTGCTATGCAAATTAATTTATAATATAAATATCACTTTTTTGCTTAATATAATGATATTTGTATGGTGTGGGGACGAGATGTCATGTTTAAAAAAAAGATACTAAGACAGAGAAGAAAGATGTGATCTGTATTTTAATTGTTATTATTCACGAATTAAAAACAATGGTTAGTGACTAAATGTTGGTCTAAACTACAGTTTGTTCAGGAAATATTGGACCTTCAAACTAACACACAACAAAAATGTTATACAGAACAATAGCTTAAATAGTTTAGAACAAAAAAGTTGAGATAAAAAAGGGATTTAGCTAAACTAACAAGTGTTTAACGCGATAACAAAATATTTACCATACTCAGCTACAGTAAATGATTTTTCTTCTTTCATTTTCTAAAAACAGAGTTAAAACCCGTTTTTATTAAGATGTAATATATACATAAATATTTAATTTAACAACAGTAATTTAGCTCAAATTTAATTTTCAATTAATAGTTACGATATCGTGCACAAGTCAAAGCAATAATATAATGTTGTTTTAATCCAAAAAATAAAATTGTTCAAAAAACTAAAATCTTTGAGTGTTTATATAAAAGTAGAATGAGACAAAAAAAATTTAAAAGTTTTTTACGCCAGCTTCCACTGATATTTTCCAGTCGCCAAGGACTGGCTGGGACGAGAGGGTCATCTCCTGGGCGATGACCCCTTTCTCTGGACTGACCTTGACCCACTGTTTGATCTTAATTTCCTTCGCGTCCTATCTCAAGAAAAATTGAAAATTAGTGAAGTTACACTTCGACAGAAATGTTTTTTAAAAGATTCCTTTTAAGTTGAATTGATTCGTACGGCTGTCCCTAGATAAACTACTTACATAAATATAAATGTCCATTGTTCCTTTGTAGGACTGTAAGTCGGAATACACACCAAACACTCTAAATTTCACTTGAAAGAATAGGTTGAGCTACTTTAAATAAGTATCGTATGGTGATGCTTGCAAGCAATAATGCGAAGCAATGCAAAAAAAATGGATAAAAACTTTTTATTTATAAATAAAAAAAAAATTAAACACTGAAAGTAGAAAATAAATTGTTTTCTAAAAAAATAATAATACAATTCTATTTAAATAAATGTATAGAAAATAGTGGGTCACTATATTATCTATTGAATACCTTTATTAACATTTAAGAAGCGACCTAGGATATTTTAATTAATTTAAAAAAAATTAATTAGGCATCCGATTAAGCCATATTTGATGTCATATTGTAATGTCTTCGGGTTTTGACCTATGTGCTAAGAAAGAAAAGACCCAGTCTGTTAGAAGTGAAATTTTGCTCGGCAGGTTCGATCCATGACGGACGACAGACAGACAAATTTAGCAAGTTAAATAAAAGCGTATAAAAACACCAGCTCGCCATCGTATTGACACAAATACTATTGACACCCAGGTAAAATATAAACGTCTCACCGGGCTTAAAGATGGCCTTATTTATACGTCTTACTATCTGTATCACTAGGCTTAAAGATAGCCCATAGAAAAGTCTACCTACCTGTATCACTAGGCTTAAAGATGTCCTTATTCAGCTGTATAAACAACGAAGCTTCTTTGCTGTTGTAGCTGAGACTCTTAGAGTTATCAAATACCAAACCGCCGCTGCCAACGACTTTCAGCGTGTAGTCGCCATTAGGCATTCCAGGGGGCAACTGGGTAAAGAAGATAGGTTTTCATAAATTAAAACAAACTAAATACCTGTTATATTATTTCATTAACTGTTATTGTTAAATAAACTTAGCCACCCGTTATCCTTTGGATAACTATGAGTTAAGGGGTCATTTTAGAAATAATGTGATGTTTCTTCCATCTTTTCTATCATTCTCTACTCCTTACCCACTGTCAAACATCGTGGCACAAAGTCTAGTACAGATACTTAAATAGAACCCATAACTTGACCTATATCTTTTTCTTCTATAATTACCGATTTCGTTCTTGAAAAAACAATTGAAATAAAGGTATTGCAAAATAATCATTGACGTGGGTTGCGGTTTCCCAATGTGGACCATCTACGTGGAAAGATAACATAAAAATTCACGATGACTGCATTGGTACCGAACCCGCAACTTAATAACGTTGAAAAGCACTCGTCTCGGACACAAATCCACAGTCAAGTACGTGAAAATAATCTACTTATATCACTAAGCTAATCCATCATATACAAAAAGAGACAAACATTATTTTTAATTAAATTATATTCCAATTTAACATACTTCATTGCTCTTAATCAAAGATGTATGTGAACGATTTAACGCCTAAAATAGTTTATTGAAAAAAAATACTTCGTTGCTTTCATACTTGGTTTTGTTATAAACTAATTAATGTTGATTTGGTTTACGTTTTCTCCTACCAAAAGAAGCTTAGTTTTATATTCTAGTTTTTCAGTAATTAATTTCATTATATTATCGAATTAGAAATTTAGTCAAGGGTATCTTAGCGTAACTTGTTAATATTGTTTGGAACTTATGTGAAATAAAAAAAAATATCATTAAAACCAACGAAAAAATAGTTTTGAAGATCTCCATGATCGCCATTATTTGAAAAACAGTATTTCTAGTGTTGTATAGCTAGATGTATAATTTTAGATTTGGTTAAATCTTCTAATTTAAACAATTTTTACATAAGAGCGCACTACAAAATCCGACACATATTGCGAATGTTCCGAGTACACACACATGGCTAAGTTTTAGTTGTATAGTTTTAGTAGATAAACTTTATATTCCGAAAATCATTCCACAGAAGAGTTTGCTTGATGATTAAGTGCTTTAAAGACAATAGAAAGAGAATACGTTTCAATAATTTAAAATTTATAATGAATCAAATACAAGGCTTACCTTTATCGTGATGGTACCCGGAATACCTGGGAGAGAAACATTTTTTTTAAAAACTAATTAAAAATAGTATTAATTTTATTTCCGTTAAATCTGCCGAGGAAATGATTGGTCAAGTGGAAGAGGGAGAGAAATCGTTAACCAGAAATTGTCGGGTTGCTTTCGTTTGTCTATCTTTTCTAATCGACACTACACTTATCCAACCCCGATTGGTTAGAAATAAATCACGTGACAATGGGATGGTGTAGTCGATTGCTGGGTCACACAGCGGATAATATAAAATATTAAAACGAAAGTATGTGATATTTAGGGAATGACGCTGAACGAAAAATACTTCCACAAGCTTAGGTAAAAGAAACAGATGGACTGTATTTAACCTTAGTGGATGTTCGACAATATTCCTGCACAGTTCATTAATCAGGTTTGTCAACTGTTGTCAACCTGACATTTCTATTCATTAAAAACATCTTGTCCCAATCTCCCCCCCCCCTTTTCGACACAGAAAAATAAATATATAATAAAATGATGATATAGATCCTGAAAATGACACACCAATGTTGACACAGGTGACACAACAATAATGACACAGGTGATACAGCAATACTAACATAGGTGACACAACAATACTGACATAGGTGATACAACAATACCGACATAGGTGACACAACAATACCGACATAGGTGACACAACAATACTGACATAGGTGATACAACAGCAATGACACTGTTTTCCGCCAAAGTACCGTTCACTGACCGGCTTTAAAAAGGTTCACACCGCTACCCACGAGAGTTGCTTCCCTTAGAACTTGGGCGACGACTGTGACGTCATCGGTGGCCTTGAGAATGTTGACGCTGACGGTGAAGTTCATGTTGGGGTGGATCGTTGATGGGGCGATGACGACATACGTGCTAGAAAATACAATGATATATCCTTCTAATTATGTTAAAAACGATAAATATTTGCTAGCTAGAACAGAGGAAAGCGTGATTTGTTTGGCAAGTTTAATTTACAAATTTTGTGGACCAATACGTCACTATACATTGTTCGATGATTTTTGGTCTAATTGTGAAAAAATATAGAAATGTAGCCTTAAAGACATGTAATTGTTTTTTTTTTATGATTTCTATTCTTGATTTATTATTTGTATTCAATTTTGGAAAATAATTTCAAGCTTTAGTTTTTTTTAGGCAGATATAAAGGGGAAATTTGCAAAAACACGATATTTATCCAAGTAAAAAATAATGATGGAATGATTCTCACCAACTTGTTGATGTCCATTATTTTATTATTGTAAGTTTTTCACCTTTATAAGTGTATAGAACCAAGCTTAGTCATTTGATTTTAATTCATCAAAACAGGTTTATTGAAACTGACGTTATTGCACTATATATTTTGATCTCTTATGGGTAATATTAGTTTTCAACACAAGAGCAAAACGCATACTAACATATAAGCATTGACTTGTGACCTTCCGTTTAACTTTAAAACCCCACTTACTTTTGAGCACACATTGTTGTAGCAACCAGTGTCAGTAGAAGAAACAGCCGCATCTTGTTGCACGAAAAGAGAGCAAACAACAGGACTTTATATTATAAAGTTACACAGACATAAGTTTCTGACTATTTAAATAGAAAATTGAATCTTTCAGAATTTCGACATTGCGAAAAGGTGCCTCTCTTTCAGCTTTGATGCCGAATGAAACCGAAATTCCCGATTGCGCTAATGCGCATTAATTTGATTTGTGTAATGACGACATTAAAATACGAGCATTTAAACTCGTAGGCCAAAAAGTAATAACGTAATTGATCTAGGCTTAAGCCAATGAAGTTAAATATTCCAACGCTGCTTTTAACGTTATCATTACGATAAAATAGTATTATTAAATAGTATTTTTAAAATATACTGTCCCTTGATCTCAAGATGTCGAAGCCTGATTTTCAGTAAAGTTATGTAAAGAAATCCTACAGATCTTTACCGCATGATATTTCATTTATAACAAATAAATTGAAAGTTGGGTTACGATGAATGTTTTAACATATAATATAAAAAACTACAAAGCGTGTGTACTTTTTTTTAATGTATTAACTAAATTTAAAATAATATTGATTACTTTAATTTCTTTGGAACGAATAATGTTATAGATGATAATACTTTTTACTTTTTGTTATGTGAAGAAACAAGATCTCCAAAAATTATAAAGTATTCTAGAACTCAAATTCATCAGATTTTATTTCAAATGTTTTAAAATTCAGATAATTAATGAATTTGTCGCCGTCGAGTTATACTTCAAGATTCCTCTCCCTCAAAAAAAAAAAAAAAAAAAAAAATAAAACAATTCAATATAAAATTACCGAGTAAGCAAGTTTGGATTGTACATTAAACAATACAAGCTAGTGTGAATGAACTATTTTTAAAAAATTAAGCAAAACAAGAATGTAGATATATTTTCTGCGTCTGAAATATTTGCCTGGAACATGTTTCTTTCTTTCTTATAATATATGCTGTTCTCGAGTGCAACTGTAACATATTTAGCAGGCAACATGTTCCTTTCTTTCTTGTATGCTATAAGCCAAAATGTGGTAATACGAAAAAGTTTTTAAAATTAAATTCAAAGCAAAAACATAGGACAAAATATTTATTTGTTTAAATTTTTTTTTTCAAAGCTATTTTTACAGGTTTCAAAGTTTATACAATTGAATGAAGTTAGACATTTAAAAGCTAAAATAAAATACATCTACAAGTTTTATATAAATTAGTAAAAGATTTGTACAGATGTAATATAATACGAGCAAAACTAGATTTGAAAGCTTCATTTTATTTGCTATAAGTTTGCATTTGCTATAAGAAAGGTATAATATATAACATTATTTCTGAACTCCACGACAGAAAAGCTTTGCATGCATCCCATGTTTTCTGTAACATCTGTAAGTTAAAACAAATTATTTTTATGATCAGTAATAAAATCATCTTTTTACTTTCTCGTATATACGAAGTATAGAGAAAGTATTGTAATCGTGCACAAAAATGACTTGAAATTTTATCAATTTTCACCGTATTACACCTCAGTCAGTCATCACATCCGAAGTATACAGGACTTATTTTAATCGGGAAAAAATTATCAATACAGATTTATCAAAATTAAGAGGTTTTATGCGTAATCCAGTCTGAAAAACTGGGCTTTGCAATTCTGTCCGTATGTCTGTGTGGGGAACAGGGCATTTCCCCCTCTGTCAATTACCCCCCGGATATTTCCCCCCCGACATTACCCCCCAGAGTAATTACCCCCCCCCCCCTGTCAATTACCCCCCCGCCCAGTAGGACATTACCCCCCCCCCCCCCGGACAGGGTTAAGGTTAGGGTTAGGGTTAGGGTTAGGGCTAGGTTTAGGGCTAGGGCTAGGGCTAGGGCTAGGGCTAGGGCTAGGGCTAGGGCTAGGGCTAGGGCTAGGGCTAGGGCTAGGGCTAGGGCTAGGGCTAGGGCTAGGGCTAGGGCTAGGGCTAGGGTTAGGGTTAGGTTTTAGGGCTAGGGCTAGGGTTAGGGTTAGGGTTAGGGTTAGGGTTAGGGTTAGGGTTAGGGTTAGGTTTTAGGGTTAGGGCTAGGTTTAGGTTTAGGGTTAGGGTTAGGGCTAGGTTAGGTCTAGGGTTAGGGTTAGGGTTAGGGTTAGGGTTAGGGTTAGGGTTAGGGTTAGGTTAGAGCTAGTTTTAGGGTTAGGGTTGTGTCTAGCTTCGGTTTTGGTTTTGTGTGAAGTTTAAGGCTAAGGCGGATGCTTAGGTTTTGGTCTTTTGCTTAAGGTTTGGATTAAAGTAGTATATAGGTATAAAATTTTAGTTAGAGTTAGGATTTTAACTTGAGAGGGGGGGGGGGGGGGTAATTCCCCAGGGGGGTAATTGACAGGGGGGTAATTGACAGGGGGGGGTAATTGCTCCGGGGGGGGGGGGTAAATACGGGGGGTAAATATCCGGGGGGGAAATATCCAGGGGGGTTATGTCCTGTAGCCGTCTGTGTGTCTGTCTGTGTGTGTGTGTGTCCGTCTGTAAACACGATAACTTGAGTACCGTTACAGCTAGGTTGATGAAATTTCATATATAAGTATTTTATTAAAATCGTAGATCCGTATCAACTTTAGCGATTTCCGATAACCGGAAAGGGTACTTTTCCTACTTTGAATTTTTCAAAAGTATATAACTTGAGTACTATTTCAGATAGATAAATGAAATTTCACATGTAAGTAAAAGATCTAATTCTCTACCTTCTGTTAAATCTTGAGTAATTTCCGTTGAACGGAAGTAGTAATTTACGCTACTTCCGATTTCTCAAAAAACTAATGTAAGTTTTTAAAGTACTAATAATATTGCGCACTATTATGCACTTTTTTGTTTAGCGTTCATTCGGTGTGCAATTTTTTTGTCTACGAGATTTTATTCTATTTTTAAAACTTTAAGTATTTAAAATGGATTAAAAATCATGTCTATAGCCCGAGATCCCATCCCCTGTTATTTCATATAAGAATATTCGAGAAAGTTTTGGGGAGATCACTCCCGGTTTATTTTAATAATTTTATTTTGCTTTTTTGGCAAATGTCTTTAGTCTGGTTTTTGCAAGTTATACACGTGACGAAATAGCATAATGCCTCACATACAGACAGACAACACGTCTTTAAACAATCATTCACAAACGATATTTATGAGATAAATAATAATAGAGATGAAAATCGTACTGACGAAACAAATAAGATAAAAAACTCACAAAAAAGTTGGTAAGGAATATTTTTCTCTTTAGTAGTTGTTGTATCAAATAAATTGTGACAAATTACTAATATCTTAGGGTAAAGTGTTTTAATTTTATGTTTGATATTTTTTCTTCTTCTTCTTCTTAAAATAATTTATATTGAAGGCTTCAAATAACTAGACCACGTCGTGGTTTTAATTTTCTATTTTTTAACCATGTTTCATCGTCATTTCAAATACACATACTTAAAATCGTTACTTTTACGTTTTATTCAACGAGACCGATCTATATTTAACAATGGACGATTAGTGTTTGGTGTAACCTTGCCTTTTTTTACAATTTTGGCCTAATAGCTGAGACTTTCCAGAATAATATAAGGAAGAAAAATTACTGTCTTTAATACTATTTTGTTAACACTAAAGCTTGTTATGACAAATAGAAAATTATATATAGCCTCTTACTAAACTGATTTCGTTAATTTATAAAATTCATCAGGGTAAAAAATAAAATTTGATCGATACTAAGCCGCCCATTTTGATCGTCGTGTTTTGAATTAGAAGAAATCTAGCAGACAACACCTTATCAGTCATATGAACCAACACGTTTTTTGTTTCAAAAATAAGTTTCCAGGCTACCGATTAATTTTGATAATTAAAATAAGAATGAAATTTTAAAAAAAAATTCAATAATGTTCCTTTTAATTATTTAAGTCATGTTGAACAATAATAAGTTTTAAAATCTTAGGCGCCACCCTATTTTTTGACTGTGTTAGTTTGTATAGGTTGTATTTCATGTATTTATCGTTTTATAAATAGTATGCTTAGGATATTTTGTTTTGTAATCCAATTGTAACTAAACAAATAGAAAATAGCTTTACACCAACACACATAACACAACGTCACCTGAAAATTTCCGGTGACTTGGCCACAGTTTTCACATTCCGGGCAGACGTCACAGATGTTGGAATCTTTCAGAGGTTGTGATTGGTAGAACACTGAACACTGTGTCTTTATATTACAATTGTGTTTTGTAAATCAACTTAAAATATAATTTAAAATCAACTTAGAATATAATTTAAAATCAACTTAGAATATAATTTAAAATTAACTGAAAATATAATTTAAAATCAACTGAAAATATAATTTAAAATCAACTTAAAATATAATTTAAAATCAACTTGAAATATAATTTAAAGACTAATTATATTATTTTTTAAAGTAGAATTAAAGGTAAAACGAAAAATTCCAATCGTATTGATCTACTTTTTTTCAAAATTAGAATCGTTCATTTCGTTTCTATATCAAAGAGTCACCAACGGTGCTAATCAGATGCCAGTGTCATGTTAAACTATATACTTGTTAAGTGGGTCGGCAAGTATGTGGACACATTTCATGCCTTCAACATATTTTGCTGGAACATTGTTCTTTTCTATCTTTTTATGGTTGGCTGCACTCATAGTTAATTGTGACCTGTTTAGCCTTAAACATGTCCCCCTTCACTTGTACAATATGCTGCACTTTTTGTTCGATATAACCAGTGGCTTCTGCTTCTTGATGCTTTAGCTACTTAAAAAAACTAATTGTCTGACACTTTAAAAAAAATCAAAAGAAAATAACAGCAGATACCCAAAGTAAGTTAAAATAAAATTTATTTTAAAAAATACATATTAGAAAGAAAATAAACATCAAGGAAGAAAATACATTTTGGATAAAACGCAAATCATTTCTTTAAGCGTTGTTGGTAAGTTTAAAAGTCTATACCAATAAAGAAAATTAGGTATTTAAAAGCTAATATAAAGCGATTTATAATATTTATATAAATTAGTAAAAGATTTAAACAAATGTAAGGTAATACAAACAAAGACTTGTTTAAAAGCCGCATTTTCTTTGATTTAAGATTTTCCTTGCTATAAAAGATGAATAATATCAAAGATTATTTCCGCACACCAATCGAAGATAGCTTTGCATTTATCCCATAAGTCACTTTCGACCTGTGAGAAAAAATGATTGGTATTATGATCCGATTTTATACGATCATGTATATATTTAAAGCTAATTTAGCATTGTCTATCAATATTTTCAAGAGGAACTCGAGTTTAATTGTTCACATAATTGGAAGAATTCGAATGGGAAGATCTGTCAATTGATAATATAAATCGTATCTAGACCTAATACAAAATGTATCATTAAACCTATAGCCGAAATATAATAATGCAGTAGAACGAATTTATTTATTCTACATCTATCTTGATTCCATAGGACGCCTTTTGTTTTTGCTTTGAAGATAAACACTTTATGCATGTTGAAAAATTTAATAGATTATGTAACTAAGAAATTGCAAATAATTGAGAATGAATGACTCAGTAACGTCCCTACAATATGCATAATATACGGGTGAAGTTGGTTAGTTTACAACCCCTTAATTTTACATTTCAGAGAATCTGATATTTTTCCAGGTGACTACGGCACCCGAGCTGTCTACTTACCAAATATCAGCTTTGTGTCGCATCTGCAAAACGTTAATCTAATTTAAGCACTATAAAATATATAGTTTATATAGGATCGAGTTTAGTCTAGGTCAGTTTTAGATCACGTTAAATCTCGATTATTTAGTTGGCTATAATTTTTTCCCATTAGATTGAGGTTGAATATCTCAGAAATAACAATCGTACTGAAAAAAAAATTAGATAAAATATTAATTGATAAAGTTGACCAGGAACGTATCTCTCTTCTGTATGCAGTATTTCTTCCAGACTTTTTTCTCCAGGGGAGGGGGGGGGGGGGGCAATTGATATTTTGGAGGGATGGACGGACACTGTTAAAAGTATTTGTTTTCTATATAAATTCCATTTCGTTCGGGGGGGGGGGGTAGTTCGCACACAACTAAAATAACACCTCTTCTTGTTCAGTTACTGGTGGACAGTTTTCACATTCCCGGCAGACGTCACAGATGGTGGAATCTTCCAGAAGTTGTGATTGGTAGAACACTGTCACCTGATTACCTGTAGCATATAAAACAATTTTATTAACTCAAAGATTAATTTTATTTTGAATATTTATTTCGTTTAGTGAATAAACTTAAAAATTAAAATTTTTAACCCTTATTACAATTTTACAGACAGTTTAATAACACGTAAATTTTGTAACACCTTAAGTTTATGTTTCTTAAATACATTAATAGATGGTTGTAGATACTGATACGTCGCGAGTTGTTAGAAATGGAAAAGTGACTGTTCGATTTGAATAGACTTTTTTACTCTAAATTTTAACTAATAAAATATAAAATATTTTAAATTTTTCATCTGCTACAAAACAATGTCTTACGCATTATTCTTATAATGAAGCAGATTTTTACCTATAATCAATTATGGCATAATTTGCTATTTTTTAAAATACTTCCTACACGTGGTCAAATTTCTAATAACATGTAAATGAAATATCGTTTATTTCAATCTCCTACAATGGGAAACATTGATTGTATAACGGTTTAATGATGTTTTAGTGGACAAATGTAAACCCAGCAATGTTTGTGTAAAACCTGTAACCTACTTGGCTCATAGTAGTCATAGACCCTGACGGCAGCTGGCTGTGACTTGGCAACAAAATCAACTCGTCTGACTTTAAAGTAAAAACACTCAGGCGACCTGCCGATCTGGGAGGAAGAGACACACTTAGACATACTATTTTTTGCTTAAAATTTAAACTAATCAAACATAAAATGTTTTTTTTTTTCATCTGATACAACACAATGTCTTAAATTGTTTCCATTTAATGAAACAGAGTTTAACTTATGACTAAAAAATATTAATATTAAAAAATAAACAACTTAAAATCTTAGAAGCTGAAATTCCAAACTAAAATTAACCTAAGAAACCTTATATACCGGTAAAAATTGTTCAGCATACTGACCTTGTCGAAGTAGAGGATGAGCTTCTTGTTTTGTGTCTCGACTCTCTTCACGATGTCCAGCTCGGTGAAACTTTCAAGGTCAGCCTCAAAGCCTGATGGGATACCAAACTCTTGGACAGCCATGGCGCTGTTTGTGCCCTTTCCTATCCATCTTGTTTTAATAGACATTTTTAGAAATTTTAATAACAAATAAAAGCACAGGAAGCTCCAAAGGCCAAACAGTAATCACATAAAAACACTGTGATAAGTTTATCAAGAAAACTTGTGTTTTCACATATATACTTAATCAGATGGATCACGCTACCAATAAATGTAGATAAACTTATCAGAAGGGGGCCTGTGTGGAGTGGGTTTACATGTAAATAAAAAATGTACGTATTTATGTTTTTGGATGTGACAGAAGACTTTCGAATGTATATAAAGAAACGTTAATAACAGAGATTGCTGGAATTAACATCATACTAAATACAAATCTATAAAAGATGTTTTAACATTTGAAAAGTCTATATTTGAACAAACATTTTAGGAGCTTAGCCACCAGACACCCGCATTTCTAACCAACCCTTTGATCCACATCGGGTATCACCAATGTACACACCTTGTGCAAGTTATCACACCCAAGTAGATGAGATCCTCATATGATATTTCCAATTCTATATCAAAGTGTTCTGGCTCTATATCTGACAGCACGTTGAAGCTTAGAGCAGCCTATTTAAACATATTAAAGAAAAGTAATGATATATTTTTTCAAAGGCAGTTAATAATCGTCTAGCACATGGGCCACAACCTCAAAGATATGCCTGGAAGAAACTCTTGCCCCCGCACTGAGATATGATAGTTAATGCGGCCCTCGGGCTGAAAAGTTTGGAGACCCCTGGTCTAGCATATTATAACGAAGCTAGAACACATCGCTTAGTTAAAAAATAGGATATTCTTCATCAATATACACACGTTCCACGTTTCGAAGACCTGTATTTAATTTACAGTAGCTCATCGTGTTTATAAGGGTTAATGGATCTGTTATAATGAACGCGTATTCAAGAGAGAAAATACCTGAACAAGTGCCATGCCTGAGCCAGTAGCAGTGATCACAACTTGCGCTGGTACTTTTGTATTCTATACATACATGAATAGTATATATATATATATATATATATATATATATATATATATATATATATATATATATATATATATATATATATATATATATATATATACATGCAGACACTTAGACACAAGCATATATATTTATATATATATATGATTTTTAACTAACACTAATACATACACACAGTTACACACAAATATATATAGGCCTATATATATATATATATATATATATATATATATATATATATATATATATATATATATAAATGATTCTTGTTCCCACACTACAGTATAACGTAAACAGAACTATTCAACCAAATCTCCCATTGTAACCTCTCTAGCCTGCAACACAAGTGAGTTGGTCTTGTCAATATCAAAGTTGTAGGTAGTCTCATCGTCCAGTTGGGTGGTGATGTGGACTTGTAATTTGTTGCTGTACGTCTGTTTGGCGTACTCGCTGAGGGCGTTCAGGGCGACGACGGTATCCTAGAGAGTGATTGCGTGAATATATTAAAGTATGGTTGTTCTTTATGAAATGTATAGCACTACATTATAAATCTAGCACTGCATTAATTAGGAGGCAGAATAAAAAATTTATACAATTAAACAAAATTAAAATGAATTTTTAATTATAATCCAAATATGTAAAAATAAAAGTATACATTGCTTAATAAAGGTGTATGGCAGTTTCACTTAGAGTTTAACAAAGTTAATTCCTAGACAAACCCGTGTGGACGTGAAGCCTCCTTTGGCGTTTCTCTGTTTGGTGATCCACTGCATGATGCTCTTGCCCGCCACCAAGTCGCCCCGCTTTGTGTAGGTCAGCAAGACGTAGGCGGTCATCTCAATGTCAACGGCCTTGGCGGGGTTGGGGCTATGGCGCGTGATGATCTTCAGTGGATCTGGCTGCTGCCAGTATCTCATGCCGTCTGTTTATAGAAAGAAACCAGTGGAATGATTTGTACTGCGGGTTATACAACAACAATGTGCATATTGTGTAAAGATGTGAGAATGTATACTGTTTTCTGCGAGAAGAAGACATGGGGGCGGCTATCGAGAACAATGGTTTAAATTGGAAGGGGTGGTGGAGCGTCGAGGCTTAAGGCGTTTGTGGTGATGTGTTCAGAATTTTTAAAGAGATTAATAGAGAATAATGGGACGTCATGGAGCACCACTGTTCATGTGAAAGTCTAGAGTTCGGATCCCAGTTTAAAGAAAGCAAGCTGAGTTATTATCCCAGCTCTGATAGGTACTTGACTCACGTTGTATAAACAGGGTTGCGCATATTGCTACACAGTCCCTTTCGTATCTAATTTATCTGCCCCCTGTAGGTTGCAAGGGTATCGTTATTGTAAACTTTAAAATATTATTTTACTTTATTTTTTAAGGCCTTTTAGAGGCTGTATAGATACAGAACAGGATTTACCCTTCTGAGTTGACTCAGCCTCCAGTTTGTCTAGAACAGCTTGGGTCATGTTGCTGCCGGCCAGTTGGAAAGCGTAAGACGCCATGGCGAGAACGTAGAGATCATCCAACTTGGCAACTTCCTGTTCAGCGTAGGCCAGGGCTTTTTGTATGGCCTCATCAACATTCTTGGAAAAATGCGGTTTTATTATTAAGTTACTGTGGGCAATGTGGCTTTCTGGTTTAGACTTAATTTGAAAATAATGTGGGTTTGTGGTTAAGTTTTTGCTTTTAATAAAGATATTCCTGGAAATTATGGGTCAGATATCAATGAGTTCTGGGACATTTTAGACTTTTGTTCGTTCATTTCATTGAGGAGGTAATAAAGCCCAACTATAAATTCAATAGATTAGTTGTTGAAAAAAATGATCCCATGAACTTAACTTAACCTTTAGTTTATTAAATAAAACAAAAATTTAACCCTTGACTTTCCAATTTAGCCATTGACATAATGAAATCTTTTTCTTCGTTCTTAATTTTAATGTTGGACGGGATTTCCTCCAACACAATTAATGATTAGATGTCAACATCTTTAGATGTCAGCCTGAATTTCTTTCTGGATTTGCCCCATAGCCTTTGTCCATCCAAACACAAACTACAAGAAGACAGTTATTTGACTTCGGAGGTCTCTACTCAAAACGGCTTGCTGTCCCCAGCTTCCTTCCTTAATTATACAGAAACCGGCTAAGAATGTTGACTTCCATTAGCCAGGCAGGCCTCAGTGTAGCAAACTCCGACCACAATAGTTTCCGACACATCGGTCGCTACTTCCGTCGGCTCTCATCGGGCTTTCCTTCCCCACCCACCAAACGCGGGACGTCGTCCTACCTCCTGGTACCCAGCTTGATCGTGGGGGGGGGGGGGGCGTTCGGCCATTCTTTGAACCTAGCGCATACAGCAGTTATGCTCGGCCAGATCAAAAACATCTAGCTGCTGTTGGCTACCACTAGCCATTCCGCACCCATTAGGGGGGTCATGAGCTTGGTCCGTCTAGTGGCACACATCCGAAGCCACGTGAAGGCCGCAGCTTAAAGTCAAGATCTGGTTAGGGTCGAGAGCACACCGTTCTTGGTTCCCGGCAGTCTTGCACCTCTCCTCCCCCACGCTGTTATGTAGGGGACTTGGGAGTCCGACGTACCAGGCTCATCGGAAGCTGTCCCCACTATCAGGCCACATCTGCTCGGGAAAAAAACTCGAGATTTTTCAGTTTAGCAACCATAATTTTACCACCGACCACGCCCACACCACCACATTTTCAGTAAAAAAAACTTAACCCTTGACTTACCAGGTACTTCATGTCATCAAGGTTCTCTAGTAGTGAGATCAGAACAAACAGGGTTAACTTGACCCCTGAACCTGCTTGGTCCTGTATATATATATATATATATATATATATATATATATATATATATATATATATATATATATATATATATATATATATATATATATATATATATTTTTTTTTTTTTTAAATGTATTTATGTATTTACTATACGTGTTTTAGAATGATAGCTTAGTAGATTAAGAACACGATGGTATTAATAACAAAAAATTTACAAAAAAACATAAATAGGCCAAATATATTTAAATGGAAATCGCCATGCCACTTTTTCAAATTTAATACTCCATGATATTGTTCTTCTTTTTCGATTTTAAATTGTTATATTAAAAGGGAATTCCCTCCAACTTAATTAAATATTACGTGCCATACATAGCCCATGACTCGAACGTCAGCCTGCTTTACCTTCTGTATGTACTTCAGTAGCCCGTGTCCACCCAAGAACTATCTAACACAACAGTTGTTTGACTACGGAGATTAGTTTCTGTCTCCTGCTAAAGAGAATCACTGGCCCAGCTGACTGGACTCAGGATTTGTGGTGTTTTTAATCAAACACATTCTCACCCGACCAAGCCATGATTTAGTTTGACTTAATATAACTATGAGAGCTTTCAACTGCTAAACCGGAACTCTTGAGCTCGAATCAAAGTTGAAGTTCATAGAAAGTCCATTGAGTCCACCTAGCTCTGATGATGACCTGATTCACGATAAGTAATCGAAAGGCGTCTGGGCACTAGCCTTTCATATATTCCGTAGTCACAAAAGCATGTAAGCTCTACTTGTCTTATGGACCGTAAGTTTCGAAATTAAATTTCTTTGTTAAAACTAAGTTGTGTATTTCACAACCTAAACAATAGTTTTATTGAACTGACCTGAATGGTACGGCTAAGTACCACCCCAGGTTCAGGAAAGCTGCCGTCGGTATTTTGTTGCTGTATCATCCACTGGATGGCGTCGTTAAGGATGTTTTCATCCACAAAGATGTGTCCTTTAGCCTGGTGGAAGACGCGGGCTACAAAAGCTGTCAGCCTGTCAAAATACAAAAAATCTTTACTAATTGAAAAAAATAAATAAATAAAATAAACTACTCCCGCTTTATTTCACACTTAATAAAAAGTTCTCAGTTGAAACCTAATGAGGAAGTGGTCGGTTCTAACTCAATTTTATTGCATGTAATTCTACAAATATTTGACTCAAGATTTTTATCGCTTTTGAACTTAATAAATAAAATCCTTTTCTGTATTATCATGTGTCATTACTTATTTAAAAATGTATTGCACTGTAAGTTCAAAATTAATCAATTTTTAGAAATAAAATAGTAATTTAAAATTTGTGACTGAAATATAATACAGATTTCCGTGTAAAACATTTCGTTTCTTTGCATTAATTTTAAAACGCCCCTAGAGAGTATGCATAATTAAGTCAGAAATTACACCTCAATTACATCAAGATATTTTTTTTTATTTTTGAAACAAATTGTCTCTAAGAATACATAATTGACTCTGAAATACTAAACAAATAGGCGATGGGAAACAAAATAGTAGTTAAAATATGTTAAACGTAATAGGTTTAATTGAAATTCCCTGTCAAACAAAACTATGCGTTTAGTACATAATTCAGCCAAACTTTGGTCTCTTTAACTAACTTCACATTTTAAAAATAATACATGTTAGCATTAGGAACATCAAACGTTCTACGTTAAAAACACTGACTTACATCACATTTAAGTAATATTTCACATAAACCTCTTACTCCCGCATACTAGAACTGCTTTGAAAAAAAAAACTCTAAACCTTCCACATGCTTACATACTGTACTATATACTGTAAATATTTTACATAAACGTCTAAACTTCAACAGGCTGTAAATATTTCACATGAACCCTAAACCTACTACATACTTGAAACATTCACATGAACCTCTAAACCTACCACATACTGCCAGACTTGTCTCTGTTACCAAAAGCACTGAAAGATCCGTCGCTGTGTTTGTAGGTCAGCACACCCTGGAAGCCTGCGTGACATGAACAAAATGCTATACTGCAAGAATGCATATATATATATATATATATATATATATATATATATATATATATATATATATATATATATATATATATATATATATGTATATATATATATATATATACATAAATATATAGGCCAATATATTTATATAGATATATATCTATATAATAAATACGTACATATATACATCTAAAAACAATATATTGGTCTATATATATATATATATATATATATATATATATATATATATATATATATATATATATATATATATGTGTGTGTGTGTGTGTGTGTGTGACATCATTCATTGAAAACTATTATCTTATGTGCGGTCCTACCACTCTCCATAAAATCGATGGCTTTGGTCTTGATGTCTTCATTCAGTTGATTGACACAGTCCAGGTAATCTGTGACGTAGACATCCGCTGCCAGGTCAAGCATGGTTTGTTCCCCACATCCGGTTGGTATCTGGAGCAGGGAGCCAAGTCCAGCTATGGTTGGACCCATCAGGTCACCTGAGGGGATCCACAGTATATTACAATGTGGGAATAAAGAATTTCTGAGAAAAAATTCTTAACTCTGATTGCAACTATACAGCAAAGTAACCCCCAGAACTTAGTTACGATTATCTGCCACTGCATGCTGAAAACAAGTAAGGCTCTCCTGCCCATAAATAACGTCTCTGACTACTATTTCATACATACATAGGAGATTTTTTATAACAAAAAGCCATTCATACTACTCTGTCTGCCATTCATTGTTATCACACGGGGGCAGATGAAGTAGAGTTAATCTGTTTCAGTGACTTCGGCATTTGCAGGTATTGTGAGTTCAGCACTATGCCCAGCCGCTTTTATTTTCCATAACATGAGTTGGGTACTCGTCTGAGCTGGGTGGACTCGGCGACGGTCTACTGACTGTTAATCCGGATTCAAACCACTAGGCCACGCCTGTCTGACATTACTTGAAGATAACTACAAACTGAGCACTACTGCATATCGAGTTCTGAGGTTTCTATTCTGATTCTCCTGCCCCCTCCCCGCCACTGTAACTACTCTTCTGGCTTCCATAATCTACTGACAACAAAAATGTCTTTTACCCTTCTCCCCTACATAGCGACGCCTCTGACAGTCACTACCTACCGACAGCTGAAATTCTAACAAGCTCAGATCCCTTCACTACGTTGTTAGGCAGCGTGAGGGCAATGGTCTTTGAGAAAGTTTTTTTACCATCTGTCAGGTCGATGAGGACAGGGACGTTGTATTGCTTGGGGACTCCTTCAGCCTGTAGATAGACAAGCTCAATAAATTAGGATAAGTATGGCCGTAAATCACGATAAGTATGGCCGTGGAACATTACCCTCAAGTCTATTTCCTTTTGGTGGGTACAGAGTTCAAATAACCCCCTCAGGTTAGTCCTATCACCCCCATGTAATAACTCTCTTAGTGGGACTTCATTGTTCCTACTACTACATTTGTCATCTATTATAGGTATTTTTGGAGGTGGTTGAAACCGTATGAGAGACAAATAAGTATCAAGAACGTTAACCCCCATATTACCTCAACCAGGAGTTGTCTGCGCACGGTGTCAGCGGCCTTGGTGGATTGGGCCTTGACCTCCACGTCAATTCTACCAAGGTCAGCAGGGACGATGGGGAAATACACAGACTTGGCTTCACCAGCCTTGACCTTAAAAAGTAAATGTTTTGAAATTGTTTTTATGTCATGAGATGGATTCATTTTGCAACACAAAATGGTTCTGAAATGTGTAAATTGTATGATTTTACAGAATAAATTAATACAAAAATTATTAAATGACAAACGTCTACCTTCACAAGCCTTGGAAAACTGTTCACTTTGTAAAATACAATCACAACAAAAAATAAAAACCAGCTCACCAGAACATCCTGTACAACATCAACCTGTTTCAGTTCCTGGTTTCCTGTGGTGTCGATGAAGATGTTGTGGAAACGTTTAGACTTGGCCAGCGTCACCTGTACCTAAAATTAAATACAATTTCAAATTGGTAAGACATCATTGTGGTTCGTTGATCTAAAGGTTTTGTTTCAATATTCCGAGACATATTTTATTAAAGAGATTATTTTAAATAATTTTTTATAAGAGATGTAATGTGTTTTTATTTAAAATTTTATTTTTTAGTATTTTAGTAGGTGTGAACGATGAAAGAAAGGCGAATTGGGTAGGAAGCGCGCGAACTATTTATTTTCTTTTACTATGAGCTACTGAGAATGAAGTGGCGTTGTATATGGCGGTTTGATAACGTTAAGGTCGCTCAATTTACTTGACTGGGTGTATCTTTCTAAGGTTGTTTGATATATATATATATATATATATATATATATATATATATATATATATATATATATATATATATATATATTACGGTCAAAGCCCGAAGTGCGGCCAAACCCCGGATTGTCCGGCCATTGTGCGCATTGGCCGGCTCTCTTGGCCAAAGTCCGAAGCTCTTAAACTTGACAGCGTATTTTGTACATTGGCCGGCCAATGCGCGCACTGGCCGGGATGTCCTGGCAAATGTTCTATCTAGACTAAATTGTGATTGCGTTTTCATTTTTCTGGGTGCGGACGCATTGTGAGTAATGTATTGTTCGGCTCTTGTTTGTATAGCATTCTATATGCAATGCGGCATGGACCAAAAGGACCGTCAGATCAAGAGACAGACATACCAGATGGCTGCCAAAATAAATAATCCAAATCCTAATGGAAAAGAATTTGTGAATCAAGTTAATTCCGAACTAAAGAACATGTGGCCTGAACTTAAACTAGTTCACAGAAAACCAAGGCATAGCCAAAGCCAATGTTCAGTAGAACGTGCCAACTAGGACGTTCAAACATGATGATGACATGGATGCAAGCAAATGAATCAGCTCATTGGGCTGAGAATCTTATGAAAAACCGTAATTTTCATCAAGGAATCCAACAATCGCCATACAAACCCTTGTTTGGATGCAACGCAAAAGTGGGACCGCACTTCAAATCTACCAAGAGAGGCTCTCGATAAGTTAGCTACTTAAGAAGATCTTGAGAACATTGAACAAGAAATGGAGGTTACCATAAATGCAACGACATCCTCAGCTAACACATCTGCTGCTGCGGCAATATTGTAGCCAACAGATTCTGTATAGTTTGTGAAAAACATTGTAGTGCAGCACATTCTTGTGGATCCTGCGACAACGATGTCCATGCTATTTGCGGAATATCCAATGAAGCAGACGAAGGGTACGGAGGAAATATTACATGCTGATTGTATCACAATAAACAAGACATCATGGACAACATGTCAGCAGCTCATACTAGCTTGCTAACTCAAGGTGCTAAGATGCTTAAAACATCAAATACAAAATTTAAACAAGCTGAAGTGGATGACAATGTACGCATCCTTATACCAGATGTTGACAGAGGTCGCGGTGATCCCCGAAGCGTCATTGCAGTTGTCATGAGCGTCGAGGACGCTTTCTACTATTTAGGAACGGAACATAGTGTTCTAAACCAACTGTATGCTAGAAATGAGTTTTCAATTCTTCACGAAAAACTGCTCTTATTATCGTCAGTTGAGGAAAAATCACCACGAACCATCGCATCTTCACAATCATTGACAGAAACATTCAAATTTTTATTGTACTATAGTCTCAATCTATCAATATCATCATTTGTTACAACAAGTTGAACTTTTATGGCATTTAGAATTACATAGCAGCTTGTTATTTTTACACTTGCAGCGATTTGTTGTGCACTTAGTTGTGCAATTGCAGCAAGTGTAGCCTTGGCCCCCAGTCAATGATTGTGAAGTTGCGATGGTTCGTAGTGATTTTTCCCCAGTGCCAACTGACGACAATAAGAGCATTTTTTCGTGAAGCATTGAAAACTCACTTCTAGCGTACAGTTGTTTTGGATCACCATGTTCCGTTCCTAATTTGTAGAAACCGCGCTCGACGCTCATGACAACTGCTATCACGCTTCGGGGATCACCGTGACCTCTGTAAACATCTGGAAAACGGATGCGTACATTGTCACCCACTTCACCATCTTTAAATTTTGTATTTGATGTTTTAATCATCTTAGCACCTTGAGTTTGCAAGCCAGTATGAGCTGCTGATCTGTGTTCCATGATGTCTTGTTTGTTGTGACACAATCTGCAGGTAATGTTCCCTCCGTACCATTCGACTGCTTCATTGGGTATTCAACAAATAGCAATGACATCGTTGCCACAGGATCCACAAGCTGCACTACAATGTTTTTCACAAACTATATAGAATCTGTTGGCCATATTATTGTCACGTAACTGGTCTGGACGTTCCGCCACGGCAGAAGATGTGTTAGCTGAGGATGTCGTTGCATTTATGGCAACCTCCATTTCTTGTTCAATGTTCTCAAGATCTTCCTCAGTAACTATTTTATCGAGAGCCCATATATGGAATCTAACATGGATTTACATTTTTTTTGACAGCCATCTGCTATGTCTGTCTCATGGTCTGACGGCCCTTTTGATCCATGTCGCCTTGCATATAGAATGCTATACAAACAAGAGCTAAACAATACGTTACTCTCAATGAAAACGCACTCAGAATAACGAAAATGCGATCACAACTTAGTTTAGATAGAACATTGGCCAGGACATCCCGGCCAGTGCGCGCATTGGCCGGCCAATGTACGAAATACGATCTTAGTGCTAAGTTCTTCGGGCTTTGGCCAAGAGAGCCGGCCAATGCGCGGATTGGCCGGCCAATCCGCGCTTTGGCCGCACTTCGGGCTTTGACCGTAACATATATATATAACTGTGCTGTACAAAAAGTCTCTTCCCACCTGCATATCGTCAGGCAGGTAGTTGAAGACGTTTGCTTGAAGTGCCAGCTGCTCATCACGAGTCACAGAGTAGGGGAGGTTGAGGCTGACAAAAAACTGTCGGAAGACTTTTAGCTGGAGCAGATTGTAACGTACAAGATATTAAGAATATTTTAAAATATTGTTAAAACCTCAAGTTTTTTTTTTTAAAAGAGAGACTCAAAGATTAAAAAATTAACCATATGGTTAATTATGTAGTCTACTAAAACGTTCTTAAAATGTGTAAGTCTTGTCACCGTTGTTCGCTGCAATAAGCGTTAATTTTTTTTCGATTTGTTTAGATTTGACAAGTAACATGAAGTGTTATGGTAGTCTCTCTATTTGATAAGAGTTTTGACCTATTTTCATTAAGCCGTCTTTCAAGTAGCTTTCTTCTTCAGTTGGTGGGCTGTGGATGTAGTTGGCAGGCTACCTCAGTGTATATGTGTAGCTGGGAGGCTAACTTAGTGGGTGAGGTACATTCGCAGGCTACCTTAGGGGTGTGAGTGTAGTTGGCAGGCTACCTCAGTGATGTGAGTGTAGTTGGCAGGCTACCTCACGGAGAGGTAAGTTGGTAGGTTACCTCAGTGTGAGAGGTGTAGTTTGGTACGTTTGTTGTCATGTTGAAATATATCTTATATTGTGTTTTAATTTGTTTAACTTTTTTTTTGTGGAATTACTTTCTAATTTAACTTGCTAAATTTTTGTGTAGACTCACGTGAGCTTGTGTTGGGGCCACACCCAGACCCGAGTTTGAGTTGATGGCGAAGGCGCTGAGCACCCATGGTGTCAGGTACAGTGGCAGTGATGGGGGGGATGAGGGGGGGAAGGACTTGATATTTTCGGGTGGGCAGACTGAATTTTCTGGGGGGGGGGGGCGGACACTGTTAAAAGTGTATGTTCACTGTCTGTAAGTATCAAATAATAGGTGACTAAACGTCCCAAGGCATATTTATTGTTCGTCTCATTTGATTGATTTAGCTCTTCAGAAAAAGTCCACTTTTTAGGATATTTTGTCGTGTAATTTTATTGAAACGTCACCCACAGGATACACAGCTAAAAATACCTCTTCCTGTTCAATTGGTGGTTGACATTTCTCACATTCCCGGCAAACATCACAGATGGTGGAGTCTTTCAGAAGTTGTGATTGGTAGAATACTGTCACCTGGTTGCCTGTAGCATATAAAACAATTTTATTAACACAGTTATTGAATACTATTTCAATTAGCTAATTTACACTGATATTATGTATATTTTGAATTTTCATTTCGTTTAGTGATTAAACCTTAAAAAATATAATTTTAACTCTAATTACAATTTTACAGACACTTTGATAACAAGTAATTTTTGTTAACACCTTAAGTTTGGGTTTCTTAAATACATTAATAGATGGTTGTAGACACTGATATTTCGCGTGTTGTGAGAAAAAGGATAGTGACTATTCGATTTAAATAGACTTTTTGGCTTCAAATTTTAATTAATCAAAAATAAAATATTTTAATTTTTTTTATCGGCTACAAAAAAATGTCTTACGCATTTTTACTTTCTCGTATATACGAAGTATAGAGAAAGTATTGTAATCGTGCACAAAAATCACTTGAAATTTTAACAATTTTCACCGTATTACACCTCAGTCCTTCATCACATCCGAAGTATAGAGGACTTATTTTAATCGGGCAAAAATTATCAATCCAGATTTATCAAAATTGAGAGGTTTTATGCGTAATCCAGTCTGAAAAACTGGGCTTTGCAATTCTGTCCGTATGTCTGTGTGTGTGTGTGTGTGTCTGTGTGTCTGTGTGTCCGTGTGTAAACACGATAACTTGAGTACCGTTACAGCTAGGTTGATGAAATTTCATATATAAGTATTATATCAAAATCGTAGATCCGTATCAACTTTTGAGCGATTTCCGACAACCGGAAGTGGTACTTTTTCTACTTTGAATTTTTCAAAAGCCTATAACTTGAGTACTATTTCAGATAGATAAATGAAATTTCACATGTAAGTAAAAGATCTAATTCTCTACCTTCTGTTAAATTTTGAGTAATTTCCGTTGACCGGAAGTAGTAATTTACGCTACTTCCGATTTCTCAAAAACTAATGTAAATTTATTAAGTACTAATACTATTGCGCACTATTATACACACCTTTATTAGGCGTTCGCTTGGTGCGCAATTGTTTTTTACTGAGATTCTATTCTATTTTTAAAAGTTTCAGTATTCAAAATGGATTAAAAATCATAACTATATCCCCAGTTACCATCCCCTGTTGTTTTATATAAGAATATTCGAGGAAGTTTAGGGGAGAACACTACCGGTTTATTTTCTTTTAATGTAGCAGATTTTTTTTACATATTGTCAATTTTGGCGTAATTTGCTTTTTTTTCAAAATACTTAGTAATTTCTAATAAAATGTTAATAAAATATCGTTTATTTCAATTTCCTAAAATAGCAAAAATTGATTAAATAAACTGTAAAACGATGTTTAAGTGTATAAACGTAAACCAATCAATGTTAGTGTAAAACCTGTGACCTACGTGGCTCATAGTAGTCATAGACCCTGACGGCAGCTGGCTGGGACTTGGCAACAAAATCAACTCGTCTGACTCTAAGGTTTAAACACACGGGCGTCGTGCCGATCTGGGTGAAAGAGACACATTTAGACACATACCTTTTTGCTTCAAATTTAAACTAAACAAACGTAAAATGTTTTTATTTTTCATCTGATACAACACAATGTATTAAACGTTTTCCCTTTGATGAAGCCGAATTTTAACTATGACGAAAAAATATAAGTGTTAAAAAACTTAAAATCTTTTAGAAGTTGTAAATCAAAACTAAAATTACATAAGAAACCCTCTTTACCGGTAAAAAAATTATTCTCAACAAACTGACCTTGTCGAAGTAGAGGATGACCTTCTTGTTTTGTGTCTCGACTCTCTTCAGGATGTCTAGCTTGGTCAAGTCGTCAAGGTCAGCTGCAAAGCCTGATGGGATACCAAACTCTTGGACTGCCATGGCGCTGTTTGTGCCCTTTCCTATCCATCTTGTTTCAATAGAAATTTTTAGAAATTTCAATAACAAGTTAGATTTTTTAAAAACATTTTACTTTATGGTGCTCGTTATCCTAAGCTATAAATCCTCGGGAAGCTCCATCAAAACACAGTGATACGTTTATCTAGCAATTTTGTGTTTTCACATGAGCACTTAATCAGGTGGATCGCGCTACCAATAAATGTAGATATACTCATCTGTGTTGAGCGGGTTTACATGTACGTAAAAATATTTTATAAATATCATAACTATTACATACACCCACATTTCTAACCAACACTTTGATCCGTATCGGGTATCACCAATGTACATACCTTGTGCAAGTTTCCACATCCAAGTAGGTGAGATTCTCCTTTACTATTTCCAATTTTAGATTAAAGTTTTCTGGCACTATATCTGACAGCACGTTGAAGCTTACAGCAGCCTATTTAAACAGTTTTAAGAGAAGTACTGATTAGAAAAGTATTGCTGGTTTTACAAATATATTATTAATAGCAAATGATAGTAGTGAAGCATATTTTTATTTACAGTAGCTCATTGTGTATAAACGGGTTTATGGTTCTGTTATAATAAAAGGGTTAACAAGGAGGAAGTACCTGAACAAGTGCCAGACCTGAGCCAGTGGCTGTGATCACAACTTGAGCTGGTACTTTTGTATTCTAAACATTCAAGGATATTGTATATATATATATATAAATATATATATATATATATATATATATATATATATATATTGTATATATATATGGTATAAATATATTGTATATATATATATATATATATATATATATATATATATATATATATATATATATATATATATATATATATACAGATACAATGAGAGAGATAGTGTTTCTCTAACGTGATTCAAGTACCCACACTGTCAATGTTGTGTATACACTGAAACAGTTTAACGAAATTTCGCATTTTTAACCTTTCTAGACTGCAGCAGAAGTAAGTTGGTATTGTTAATATCAAAAGTGTAGGTAGACTCATCGTCCAGCTGGGTGGTGATGTGGAGTTTTAATTTGTTGCTATACGTCTGTTTGGAGTACTCGCTGAGGGCGTTCAGGGCAACGACTGTATCCTAGAGAGTAATTAGGTTGTGTGAATGTATGCTTGTTCATTATAAGATTTAGAGATCAACAATTAAAATTTAATACTGAATCAATTATGAGTCAGAATTAAATGCATACAATTAAATTGAAAAAAAAATTAACATTAAATTATAATCCAAGTATGTAAAACAAACTTATTCAACATTGCGTAAAGGTGGATGGCAGTTTCACTTAGAGATTAACAAAGTTCATTCCTAGACAAACCTGTGTGGACGTGAAGCATCCGTTGGCGTTTCTCTGTTTGGTGATCCACTGCATGATGCTCTTGCCCGCCACCAGGTCGCCCCGCTTTGTGTAGGTCAGCAAGACGTAGGCGGTCATCTCAATGTCAACGGCCTTGGTGGGGTTGGGGCTATGGCTCGTGATGATCTTCGGTTGATCTGACTGGTGCCAGTACTTCATGCCGTCTGTTTATAGAAAGAAAGTCAAGAGTTCGGATCCAGTTTAGAGACTGCAGGCTGAGTCATTATTCCAACTCCAGGGACTTCACTCAAGTTATATAATGTAAACAGCGCTGGGCGTATTGCTACACAATTTCCCTTCATATATACTTTATCTGTCCCATAGATTGAAAAGATAAGTTTATTATAAACATTAAAATAATATTTTACTTTTTTTTTAATGGATTTTATAAGGGCTGTGTGTTTGGTATAGTAATACACCATGTTTAAAAGTGCGGCGAAGGCACAAACATGATTCGAGGTACAGAGTAGGACTTACACTTCTGAGTTGACTCAGCCTCCAGTTTATCTAGAACAGCTTGGGTCATGTTGCTGCCGGCCAGTTGGAAAGCGTAAGACGCCATGGCGAGAACGTAGAGATCATCCAACTTGGCAACTTCCTGTTCGGCGTAGGACAGGGCTTTTTGTATGGCCTCATCAACATTCTTGGAAAAAACGGTCTTAATATGGACTTACGATGGGTAATTTGGCTTTCTGGTTTAGGCTTAATTTAAAAAGATATTCCTGAAAATTATGAGATCAATAAGTTTTGGGACATTTCGGATTAAGGCTTTTGTTCGTTCATTTCCTTGAAGATGTCATAAAGTCCAAAATAACTGCTTTCTTCAAACATATTGTCAATGTTCAAGACATTAATTTTGATAAAATGCTCTCATGAACTTTGTCTATCTAAAAACAAACTACAAGACAGCATTTGTTTTATTCTGAAGTTTTCTGGTGTTGCCAGCTATCGAGCCTCCTCTGCACGTGGTTTAAACTCAAAATTTTTCGGTTTACCGGCCCGACCACACCCCCCCCTCCTCCCACTTCCCATAAAAAATTAACCCTTGACTTACCAGGAACTTCATATCATCACGGTTCTCTAGTAGTGAGATCAGTACAAACAAGGTTAACTTGACCCCTGACCCTGCTTGGTCCTGTAGTTTATATATATATATATATATATATATATATATATATATATATATATATATATATATATATATATATATATATATATATATATATATATTGATTAGGAACACGATGATTAATAACTAAATTAGCAAAAATATATCAAAAGCCCTATATTTATTTACATGGAAACTGCCATATCCCTTTTTTCAAATGTAATATACCATGATCTCATTATGCTACAATGTACTTGTAGTCACTATTTGTTAATGCCTACAAATGCTCGATGTATGGAATCAAATTTGACTTTGCACAATTTTTGTGCACAATTAGTTTCTGTTGCGCAGTTTTCTGTTGAGCATCTTTCCGGTCACTGGAGTTTTGGAGCTAGTAATCAAACAGTTTTTTGTCCGGCCAAGCCATGATTTTGTTGGACTTTAAATAACAATGAGCGCTTTATCTGCTCACCCGGAAGTCTCCAGTTGGAATCCGACTTAAAGTTCATAGAAAGTCCACGAGTTCACCCAGCTCTGATGGATACCTGAATAGGCTGGACACTAGCCCGTTAAATATGCCGTAGTCACAGAAACATACAGGCTCTACTTGCACTGTCTTATGGACCGTAAGTTTCAAAATTAAATTTCTTTATTAAAACTAAGATGTGAATTACACAACCTAAACCAAGCTTTTATTGAACCGCTAAGTACCACGCCAGGTTCTGGAAAGCTGCCGTCCGTTTTTTGATGCTGTATCATCCACAGGATGGCGTCGCTGATGATGTTGTCATCCACAAAGATGTGACGTTTGGCCTGGTGGAAGACGCGGGCTACAAAAGCTGTCAGCCTGTTAAGATACAGAAAAATCTTTACTAATTGAAAAAAACAAAACAAAAACAAAAAACATTAAACAAAAAAGAAAACAACAAATTGCTTGTAATGATCATTGTAAAATACTGTTACATTATTTCCTGTTAGTTGTATGTTACGTTATGTCTTCTTAGTTATAAAGTCCCTTGTGTGTGTTCTGTGTGTGTATTTTTTGTCAGTGACTGCGCAAGAAAATGGCCATGCTTGTTAGAGATTGACCTAAACGAGAATGTTTCGCTGAAACTACTCCCGATTTATTCCATACTTAATAAAGTTCTTTAAAAAACCTAATGACGAAGTGGTGGGTTCTAAGTACAAGTAAATTTTATTGCAGGTAATTCTACAAACATTAGAATTAAAAACATATATGGCTTTTGAACGTAATAAATAAAATCCTTTTCTTTATTAGCCTGTGTCATTAATTCTTTAAAAAATATATTGCAATAAACCTACCACAAACTTGAAACATTCACATGAACCTCTAAACCTACCACATACTGCCAGACTTGTCACTGGTGCCAAAAGCACTGAAAGATCCGTCGCTGTGTTTGTAGGTCAGCACACCCTGGTAGCCTGCGTGACATGAACAAAATGCTTTATGTTTGACGTCAACAATATAAACTATGTTATTCATGGTAACATACCTATCTAAAGCTTGGCATTACTTAACAGAATATATATATATATATATATATATATATATATATATATATATATATATATATATATATATATATATATATATACATATATATATATATATATATATGTCACATTATCATAGAGAAATAAATATCTTATATGTGGTCCCACCACTCTCCATGAAGTTGATGGCTTTGGTCTTGACATCTCCATTCAGTTGATTGACACAGTCCAGGTAATCTGTGACGTAGACATCCGCTGCCAGGTCAAGCATGGTCTGCTCCCCACATCCGGTTGGTAACTGGAGCACGGAGGCCAGTCCAGCTATGGTTGGACCCATCAGGTCCCCTGAGGGGAGTCACAATATATTACGATTTGGTACTACAGAATTTATGAGAAAATTTATTTAAGCTCTGAATGCCACTACACAGCGAAGTAACCCCCCAGCATCTAGTTACGATTATCTACCACTGCATGCTGAAAAACATGCACCACGACCCCCTATAAATAACGCCTCTGACTACTAATTCATACCTACATATGATATTGTTATAACAAAAGCCATACATACTCTGAATGCCATTCATCATTATAACATGTGGGCAGATGAAGTAGATTTATCTGTTTCAGTGACTTCGGCATTTGAAAGGATTGTGAGTTAAGCACTAGGCCCAGCCGCTTTTATTTTCCATAACGTTATACCTATCTGAGCTTGGTGGACGCTGGGACGTTCTACCGACTTGAACCCGGATTCAAACTCGAGACTTACGGGTTAGAAGTCTCACCCTATACCACTTGGCCACGCTTGTCTGCCATTACTTATAGATAATTAAAAACCTTCAAACAGCTACGCTTCTGAGCACCACTACATATCGACTACTTAGGTTTTTTGTTGTTTATCCCCTACCCTCCCCCACTATAGATACTCTTTGAGCTTCCATAATCTGCTGACAACAACAATTTCTTTTACCCTTCTCCACTACATAGCGACAACTCTGACAGTCAATACCTACCGACAGCCGAAATTCTAACCAGTTCAGATCCCTTCATTACGTTGTCAGGCAGCGTAAGGTCAATGGTCTTTGAGAAAGTTTTTTTGCCGTCTCTCAGGTCGATGAGGACAGGAACGTTGTATTGCTTGGGGACACCTTCAGCCTGCGGAGAGATCAGCACATTGGGTTATGGCTCTAGGAAATTACCCTCAAGTCAGTTACCTTTTGATGGATATCGGGTCAAATTCCCCCCCCCACCCTCTCAGCCTGGTCAAATTACCCTCATTTTAATATGGCACCCTAGTCTAGTAGACCATCGGATGATTGCGAATCGGAAATCCAAGCACAAAGCCAGGTCCCTAAGTTGAGAAAAGCCATATGTTGCCCATGTATCATGCCCCTCCCCCTTTCCACACAGCTGATTGACCCCCCCAGCGACAGGGCTTGGAATCAGCAGTGTCGTAGGAGCTGCCAAAAGGAATCTTGGTTAGCCCAGGGGGCTCCACTCCTGTTTGATTTAGGAGTTTTCAACGTAAATGGGTTAGCTGTTCCCCAGCTGACAAGCCTCATCTGCCCAAGGGTTCGAACTCGGGACTTTCGGGTTAACATCCATGTGCTTACCTGCTAGACTACTCCGACCCTCACCGCGACTTTAATATATCTCTTAGTGGGACTATTGTTCATACTATTATATTTATCATTATTTAGGGTCATTTTTCGTGTAGTTTAATACTTGTATAAGAGACAAACCAGCACCAAGACATAACCCCATCTTACCTCAACAAGGAGTTGTCTGCGCACAGCGTCGGCGGCCTTGGTGGATTGGGCCTTGACCTCCACGTCAATTCTACCAAGGTCGGCAGGGACGATAGGGAAATACACAGACTTGGCCTCACCAGCCTTGACCTTTTGAGGTAAATATTTTCAATTTGTTTGCAATAGAAAATTGTTCTGAAATGTGTTTATTGTATCTTTAAGCTAAATAAATTAATAAAAAATTATTAATTGACAACCATCTTCCATCGCAAGTCTTGGAAAAATGTTTACTTTGTAAAGTACAATAATAATTATAAAAAAATCCCAACCCACCATAATATCCTGTACAACATCAACCTGTTTCAGTTCCTGGTTTCCTGTGGCGTCGATAAAAATGTTGTGGAAACGTTTAGACGCGGCCAGCGTCACCCGTACCTAAAATTGTATGTAATTTCAAATTTAATAAGACAATATTTTGGTTCTAGGAGCTAAAGTTTTTGTTTCAATATTCCGGGACATATTTAATTGTACAGATTTTTTTCATAAGATATGTAATGTTTTTATTTAATTTTTTTTGTTTAGAATTAGTAGTAGTTGTAAGCTGTGAAAGAAAGGCGAGCTTTGATTGAAAGAGCGCGATCTATTTTGTTTTACTTGGAGTTTCTGAGAGTGAAAAGTTGGTGTTCATGGCGGTTGGTAAATTTACAGGTGCTTCATTTACTTGACTTGTTGCATAATTAGAAAAGTTTAAAAATTATTATTAAAACATTACTCTCTCATTATATACATCTATATATATCTATATATCTATATATCTATATATATCTATATCTATATATATATATATATATATATATATATATATATATATATATATATATATATATATATATAATGATGTACATAACGTCTCTTCCCACCTGCATATCGGCTGGCAGGTAGTTGAAGACGTTTGCTTGAAATGCCAGCTGCTCACCACGAGTCACAGAGTAGGGGAGGTTGAGGCTGACAAAAAACGGTCGGAAGACTTTCAGCTGAAGCAGATAATGACGTGAAATATATTTAGAATATTTTAAAATGTTGTTAAAACCTCTTTTTTAAAAGAGATAGATCTAAGATCAAACTTACCAGAGGGTTAATAAAAAATTGTGTATTCTAATAAAACGTTCTTACAATGTGTAATCGTTTGTAGTCCCTGCTCGCTTAAGCGTTTAGTTTTTATTCGATTATTCTAGATTAAATTTGTCAATTAACATGAAGTGTTAGGCTGGTCTTTCTATTTGATATGAGTTGTGTCCCATTCTCCTTAAGCCGTCTTTCAAGTAACGTCTCGCTTTCTTCTTTAGTTGGCAGTGTGTGGATGTAGCTGGGAGGCTACCTCAGTGTATACGTGTAGCTGGGAGGCTAACTTAGTGTGTGAGGTAAAAAGTCTAGCTACCACAGTGGTGCGAGTGTTTTGGCAGGGTACCTCAATGTTTTAGATAACTTGGCAGGCTAGCTCACTTTGTGAGGTAAATTGGCTAGCTACCTAAGTGGTGTTAGTGTTTTGGCAGGCTACCTCAGTGTCTAAGGTGAATCGGCAGTCTACTTCAGTGTGTGAGGTGAATTAGCAGGCTACTTCAGTGATTGAGGTGAATTGGCAGTCTACTTCAGTGTCTGAGATTAATTGTCAGGCTAATTCAGTGGTTGAGGTGAATTGGCAGTCTACTTCAGTGTCTGAGATTAATCGGCAGGCTACTTCAGTGTGTGAGGTTAATTAGCAGGCTACTTCAGTGATTGAGGTGAATTGGCAGGCTACTTCAGTGTGTTATGTGAACATGGTACGTTAGTTGGCATGTCGTGGTAATTCTTCAGCTTGTTTTTATCGGAGAAATTCTCTAATTCGATTAACTGAATTTATTTATACTCAGTTAATCGAATTAGAGAATTTCTCCGATAAAAACAAGCTCTTCATATGCCGAGGTCACAGAAACAAGTGAACTCTACTTCACTTGCCCCATTAACCGTCAGGTTTGAAAGGGAAACTTTACTTTACTATTTATAGACTCACGCGAGCTTGTGTTTGGGCCACGCCCAGACCAGAGTTTGAATTGATGGCGAAGGCACTGACCACCCATGACGTAATGGTGTCTGGTACCGTGGCAGTGATAGATGCTGAGCCGTTCACTCTATGTTGATGACAAGAAAAAAAAACTTATTAAATACATTTAAATTTTTTTTTCTTTCGTTGTTAAAAATTAAATAAGTAATGTTCAAGAACGATTGAAGTGTTCAATAAGAATCTCCATCATACTAATTATTACATTAATAAGAAAATACGTTTGTAGAGAATATTTTAACTTTACTATTTGAGTGAAGGAAAGTAAAGGAGGCTGGGCAAGTGCAGACCACACCTTCCTTTATATGCAGAGGTCAAGTATAAATTTTATTTCATCTACATTATAGATAGCTTGGTCTAAAGAGGATTCTTTACTTTACTTTTTACCATTAGAATACAACTACAGCTAGGCAAAATGCGAATAAGGAAAAGCTCTAGTTGAACTAACCAGAAATATGAATCGAGGTATCATTATATTATACTTTGTGCTAATATACACAGACCTCTCATATTAGCATCTAGGGCAGCACGGAAAATGTATTCCGTAATTTAGGAGCAAAACATTTTTTTCAATAACTTTAAACAACTCAATCAGTTATCGAAAAACAAATTTGTTATGTGGGAATTTATTTACCCGACGTAAGCATCAGTCCATAGCCAAGACTCGGGAGAGATTTCTCTGACTCGCGCAGGTTTTGGAAATTGTGGTTCTGCGTTCTGCGCAGCGTACGATTGAGCTCGGGGTACGCGATAGGACGCTGCCTTCTCTTTAAAAGAAATATGCTTTAACAAGGATATGTAATGATGAATGTGAATGGTGAATGTCAATGTCAATGTAATTGTGAGTGTGGGTGTGATTGTGATTGTGACTTTAAGTGTAATTTTAATTATGAATATGAATGGGAATCGGAAAGAGAAGTCGAACTCGAATAGGAAAAATCCCGAATGGGGGTTTATATACAGATATACTTAAAAATATAAATACATATATCTATTTATCTATCTATATATATATATATATATATATATATATATATATATATATATATATATATATATGCGTACCGGTATGTTTGTGTTTTGGTAGATGCACGTTTGTGTACTATAATGTGTTTTTTTATAAAAAATTAACCCCCTTCTGTCAGCAAGGATAAGTTAAATGCCAGTGTACACATACGAGCACACGTTCGAGTAACTACTCGAGTAAACCCTACCATTGTACACATTCGATTAAAACCTACCAAGAGAATCCTCCCCAATGTCATATTTCAATCCATCTTGGTACACGTTGGCATCAGTGAGAACAATAACTCCTTCATCCTGTGTGACATTTCAAACAAACAGTTGTACATACGCTGAATATGTCTATATTTGTTAAGGTCCAATTAAAAAAAATGTTTTATATCTTAGACCGTCTTATTTGTCTTAGATGGGTACCTAACTCACGTTAGGGAAAGTAAAGGCGGCTAGGCATAGTGCTGACAACACTATCTCTGCATATGCCGAGGTGACAGAAACAAGTGAACTCCACTGGAATTGTCCCATAGATCGTCAGGTTTGAAAGGGAAAATTTACTTTTTACTTTAATATATATCACTATCGAGATAATTCAAGTTGAAATTGAGATTGTTTTAACATTGTATTTGAGCTTTTCAATAAAGTCTAACAAGAACTCACCTCTAGTAGTTCCCCTCCTGAGCTGGTTCTACAAAATCTCAATGGGACGTCCGGATTGTAGCTAACGTACTCTGTGTGAACCTGAATTACAAGTATATTTTAACAACCGTGAAATTTAGCTTCAGCGCTAATTGGCTATTCTTGTTCTTCTTTTTTATTTCTAGTGTCGGAGGCGATTCCCTCCAACGTAATTAAGTATTATTTTATTTGTTCCCATAGCCTTTGTCCAACCGAGAACAAACTACGCGGCTGCAGTTTATTGATTTTAGATAAGTATCTGTCCTCAGCTATCGAGCCTCATCTGCCCGGGGGTTGGAAATCGGGACTCTTCGGTTCAGTAACCATGAACTTAACCAACCCGAGCACGCCGACTTCCTAATCGGCTATTAATTCCAAATTTCCTGTTCTTGAAAACAGTACGAGATATGGGTAGGGCTTTCAATCCACCAAGTTAAAACACAAAAACAGCAACAACCCAACGTCAAGCTACCACGGCTTAGCCTATTAGGCGTAGAAATGCCCGTTAAAACAGCGAAGATGAAAGCCGCACGGAAGTTTAATCCAAAATAATTCTAAGAATTATCTACAAGGGCCGAATTGAAGAGAGCCGCTCGATACAGGGATCGTTTGATACGTGTAAATGTAGCCCTCTCTACTATGTAGCTATACATATATATTCATTCATTCATTCGTTCATTCGTTCATTCATTCATTTATTTATTCATTCATTCATTCATTCATTCATTCATTCATTCATTCATTCATTCATTCATTCATTCATTCATTCATTCATTCATTCATTCATTCATTCATTCATTCATTCATTCATTCATTCATTCATTCATTCATTCATTCATTCATTCATTCATTCATTCATTCATTCATTCATTCATTCATTCATTCATTCATTCATTCATTCATTCATCATTCGTTCATTCATTCATTCATTCATTCGTTCATTCATTCGTTCATTCATTCATTCATTCGTTCGTTCGTTCGTTCGTTCGTTCGTTCGTTCGTTCGTTCGTTCGTTCGTTCGTTCGTTCGTTCGTTCGTTCGTTCATTCATTCATTCATTCATCATCC
>NW_026731824.1:0-2500 GCF_028476545.2 Physella acuta
AGAAATATACACAACACCAAAAGAATTAAATCCGGTAGCACATTTTTGTAGTAAAATTCCTTTAATAACTTCAACGTTGAATTGTTATGTCTTATATATCATTTTATAATAATATACATTAGCATTGTAACAAATTAATTAAAAATATACTTTTCTACTATTATTAATTAAGCATTTAATATATAAGAATTTTAAAAATAATACAATTAAAAGACATTTGTATCAAACATCGTATACGATCTAGACCTAGGGCTATTATAAATACTTCGAATTCCCTGTGTGACAAACAAACAGGAGTGTTTTGACATTGTTCAATTAATTTAATAGAAGCCTACAAAGGCGTGTTTTTTAAGTGATCAGGAATATATATTTTTTCGCGAAAAAATCCCCAGAAAATATACAAAAGATAAGCAGTCGAAAGTCGATAACCGCCCTCTCCTACTCAGTTATGGCCATTGCTAAAATATAAAATTCTTAAGAACTGTTATCCAAATACGTTACACAGTTCTCTACAACATTTTTTAAGCAAATTTCACACAACACGTGAATCATTTGATATATTTAGGATGGTACGATTAAAATAAAATGGGTTTTTATTATTCCTTAAAACTTTGACAAAATTAGTCATGTTTGGCAGCAACATCTTGTAGATCTCGCTACTGTACAGTTTTGCTGTCAAAATTCCTAGACTGGACTGGTCAAATCTGAAAACAAAAGCTCTTTTTAGTCACTTGCCAACAGACTTATTAATTAACTGAGTCTTTTTAGTCAAACTTGCCAACAGACTTGTTAATTAACTGAGTCTTTTTAGTCAAACTTGACAACCGACCTGTTAATTAACTAAGGGAAAAATATTTTGCAAACGTCTGTGCAAAGCTAATTCTAATTCTAATTATTTGAGATGCTGGATTGATGTTGTGTTGCTAGTGTTTCTTTTAGCAATCCGCGACAGTGGTCGTTACCTGTGACATTTGTGTTCAGCCGGTGGTACGTCACAGTGTATGACGTCAAACGGATTGATGGGACACATGCAGCTTTCCTCCCATGCGCATCTGGCCCAAGGATTTAGTATTGTTTTAATGATGAGGTCATCTTTCTTATACAAGCCGTTGCATGCATTAACTTCCGGGAATTGAGAAACAAACACGTCGACTCATCGCTATAATCAAACATCTTAAAATAAAAAAGGGAATTATTAGTGTATATAGGCCTACTGTACTAATTACTCAATTGTTTAAGAGAAGATAACATATAAAATAAAATCTAATGAACAATTTCAATAAAAAAGCGCATGTATCAGTTAATGCATTTGGAAGTTAATGTTTAAATTTAATTTTTGATTAAAGACAATTCACTTCTCTCAGAGTATGAACTGTTATTCTAGTAGCATTTGGATGCCGAGTAAGTTGAAGACCATATTTCTCAGCCCTTTTGATTACAACGTCAATATTTTTCGTCCACCTAATTGAAGCATCTTAATATATCAAAACCCTCCTCGTTTTTTTCAATTGCAGCCTGTAAAAAGATTTTATGAAAATAAAAACATTTTATTTTAAAGTTTAATAACTTAGGTTTATGTTTCGCATTTTATGATGTTCCAAAATAAGCATATTAAAGATTACACAGTAATGTATAATCAAAGTTCATCACATAATTAAAGATTCACAAGAAACATATTTACATGTAAATGATGTATTCGATATAATTACTCTTTAAATATTTTAATTTAATTACCCGGACTATCAGAGGTTTCCATGAGAAACATCGATTCTTACGTACATGTGGGGAAAGTACTTGAAAGGAAATGTTATTACTTTGCATCGACAAATTCGTTCGGTCTAAAATAGATTCCATTAGTTAAAACAGTGATAATAACATTATTTCTTTAGTTTTCTTATATTAAAAAGTTTTAGCTCATTATGTAAAACAAAAATAGTTTTTTAAAACTCTAATGTGAACATGAGTCGTAATGTTGGGTTTATAAATACAATTAAAAGAGTTCCAATTAAAAAAAGTAAACACAATGAGTGTTTATATTTTATCTTCTCTAAACTAGCCTACTGCAGGATGTGTGAGAAAACTTACAATTATTCTTTGCTGTTTAGTCAACCCGATATCAAATAAAATAAAAGTCGTTTTTGACCCGCGGGTAAACGTTTGTGTGAAGGTTCTCAAACATGGCCTGCGTCTCCTCATAGTGGTTGGACGAGGTGGCGGACAGGAATATAAAATCACTTTCTGGAATCGGCTCGGCTACCTCCCTCAAAACGTCGAGGTGGCTTTGATTCTGTGAAAGACTTCTCGAAGATAAAATGCTATAAATTCTTTCTTCTGTATCGTTACTAAATGACTCCGAGCACTCTTGTTTGCACGCTTAAAAAAAAATTAAATTCCCAATTATTTTATATAAAAAAAAACAACATCAGAACATTTTTAACATAACTAGTGAAGTTTGCAAGGTTAATCGATATATATATATATATATATATATATATATATA
>NW_026731824.1:7500-87500 GCF_028476545.2 Physella acuta
TACAAAACAAATAGTGTAGGTTTTCGTAACTATCTTTATTACGTAAGTTAACATCATTTTACATTTAGTTTGTGTTTTAAAAGCTAAGGTTTGGAATAGGTACGCTACACTACGCTAGACTACACTACGCTCTTAGTCTTTCTTAAAATAGTTTTGTTTATTTATATTATCTAGAAAAGAAGAAGCCATAAAAGCTGACAATAATACCAGGACACTTTCTCCAAGTAAATCCCATAGACTACCAAAAACTTCACGAAACCGCTACTTAATTTATCTCTGTGATGAGAAAGTGTATTGTTTCGGACTGGGAGACAGGCAAAGAGGTATCATAAGTGCGTACTTACTAGCTGAGGTGACCAACAGAACATTCGGGATCGTCATGACATCACCTTCGAATCTCCGAGTTTTACCGGCCAGCCCTCGTCAACTGGGAAATTCCAATGTCAGAGCTGCAGGGAAAGTCGACTGTCGAAATCAATGTAACAAAGTTTTAGCATATTTTTTTGCCAAAATCTCGAAATCTCGAAAATGGTTGCTAAATGCCGATTTTAAATTGAAATCTAACTATTCTTAAATTTAAAATACTTATATATATATATATATATATATATATATATATATATATATATATATATATATATTTAGCGCAATTTCCATACTGGACGATTGCGATTATTAACTCGTCATTTCTGGTGATGAATGGATGTGTGTCCTCAGTTTTAAGTCGTATCTCCTCCTCAACGAAGCAATATCGAGGACTAGTTCCAAAGCAAATATGTTAAGCAAGTTCCGAGGATGATTGTTGGCCAAAAAAATTCCCGGAATTCCTTCCTGGATTTCCCGGAAAAGCCAAAAAACCTCGAAAAAATGCAGTTTTTAGCCCATATCTCAGCAACCACACCACTTAGTGACTTGAAACATTTACCAATCGATTCCTGCCATAATTTAGAACAATATTGCAGAAGAAAGGTTTCAAAAATGTCCTTTCGTTCGGTCACAAAAAATTAATTAAGGAAATTGCGCTTAAATTGTCACTAGACTTTTTATTAACTTGTTTTAAATTGTGTAACTTATTAATTGTATTGTCAATTAAAAAAACAACATTTTTTTTTTATTTCTAGGCACTTGGCACTAGCCAGAACCTGCACCTGGAGTATATAGACTTTAACTCTGTGTACCCACAAGACGTCGTCTACCTACGAACCAACCACAGGTTGTTGTACAGCTTAAGTAGAAATTTTATGTACAAGAGAAAGTTTCCCCCCTGGGCGCAAGGGACGAGGTGGGAAATGTTCCAGAGGGGGTGGATGAGACTAATGACCCCAACGAAAGTGTTGAGACAAGAGTTGAACAGCGTGCTTTTAAAAATAAACGATGTCATAACTGAGGAAAAGCTTGAGTTGGAGAATATACGCCACAGCAGATGTTGTCTTGAGATTAATAAAAGTGATCGTTTTGCAAAACAATGTCCGGTTAGCTTTAATACGACAACTATTTCTAGCGTTCATTTGTTGAAGAATTACATTTCAAATTCTTCAAATACAAAACAGGGTAATTTAACATGCGTCGTTAATAAAGTATGCGTGTCAAATAGATCAGTTTGTTTTAATGGTACGTGCAAAGCTGGAATTAGAAATCTATGCTACATTTTGTTCCATACTGAAGCCAAGAATAACAAGCCGAGCGAGACAATTCATGGGGCCGTTGTTTGTAACAATAATGTTACTGATAAAAACAGTTCCAACAAATATAACAATTTAAAATTGTCATTATTTCTCAAGACTTCATTATGCAGCCCAGAGGCAAAATTTTCCCCACAAACTAACGTTCCGTCAGTTGCACTAAAAAACTTGAAGAACTATGACACTTCAGATCTAGGTCTTGTTTGTGTTCACATAAGATTAGGTCACTCCTCAACTTTCAAGTTTGAAAACAACGTCCGCAACAAACCAGAAACAGTTTCGGTCGTCTGGGAGTTTCTCATACCGTATGTGTATAAGGGGTATCATATCTACTTAGCTACGGACTCCCAAGAGGTTAGTGTTTTATTGTAATGAATCTGTCTCTTAAAATCATAAGAATTATATTTATTAAACATTTTTTCCTAAATATTATAAGCATAGTTTTAAGAATGAGCTTATACTATGAAGGTACGCAATGAAGCGAAGGAAATCTTCGGCCACAGAGTTGACGTTGGTTCATCCGATATCGTCCATGTGGCTCACGTGCTTGAGGGTCAAGATCAAAGAGAAGGGTTTAGGTAAATACATTTCATTTGGTAGAGATTTGTATCTAAGGTTTCAGTGGTAATAGGTAGGTCAACAACCAGTTCTACGGCTCAATAAATCCTGCATGAGCCATATAACTGGTTGATGACTTACTTACCAGCCCTATTGTGAGAACGGGATTAATAACAGTTTTAATCATTGGCTTCATAACATTTAAATACTTAGTCCCTAAAAATTAAAATATTAAAAAAAAAACAACAACGAATCATCATACCAAACTGAATAGGCGCATTTTATTGGGGATTTAAAAATATAAATATTTAAAAATAGCAACACCCTTGAAATACATACAAATAATATTTGTATTTTATTATTTAAAAAAAACAAACAACAACATAAAATATGTATCACCTGAATCTACTCCATGGACCATCTTCTCTGAAAATAATTATAATTCCTACTTTTATTACAATGTTTTAATAAATCCGTCTATCTATTCGATGATACACCCATTCATCCATTCATTCATCCATCCATCCATTGGTCCGTTCGTCCGTCCATATCCTTCCATCTACCCGTCATTCATCGATTCGTCCATCCATTCATTCGTTAAACCACCCGTCATTTCGTACACCAAGTACTGAATCCATCTATACATATATCCATCCATTCGTCCATCAAAAATCAATTTATCCTGTCATACAATCATCCCAACATCACTTATCAATTCTCTCATTTATCCATTTATTCATTCGTTGGTTCATTCGTTAATCAATGCATTCTTTAATTGATTCGCCCATCCATACATTTAAGGCAATTTGTACAATTAGATTTTAAAACTTCTCAACAGGCTAGCACTGGTGGAGCAGTTACTGCTTAGTACATCGTGTCAAGTACTTGTGGTTAGCCACAGTGGCTTTAGTCAGAAAGCGGCTAAACTCAGACACTTCTTACAACCCAAGGCTAATGCTTTGTATAAATACATCAATGGTAATGTCATCCCCAATAGTATAGGAATGTTGCCTTAAGCATTTGTACTTGCAACTGTAAAAAATATGTATTTGTTTGACGGTCGCTCATGCTATTGTGTGCATTGTTAACTAATAACATACAAAATGATATTTGGAAAAAATGTTTTATATCGAACTCTCTCTTTGTTTTTTCTACCCAGTTACCCCGCATTTATGTAAAAAAAAAGTATGTCTATGTCAAATATAACTCAAACATGAATTTTTTTTTTCAGAACTTACAAAACAAAATAAATAAATAATTTCCATTATAAAAAGAAAAAAAAAGAATATCCAAGGGCGATTTATTGTCACAATTTTTGACGGCAAAGAAATCCTTTAATATCCTTCCTTTAGATAAATACTCCTTATCGCCCAAAGCGTATGTCGTACTACTTGCCAAAACACGCATTTTTGTGTAATTCATGAAATAAGATACGAAGTGAGTATTAAAATTTTCAGATGTTATATGAGATGCTTTTTTTTAAAAGTGGTGTAATCTCCATGATATATGAAATTTAGTGTCTGTTATATTTTAATGAAAAGAAAAACAATTAGGCCTGTATAATCCTAATATATAAAACGCCATGTGCGCTCTTCTCTCTCTCTCTCTCTCTCTCTCTCTGTCCGCAAAATATTTTCGCCGGACATCACGTCAGAAACGGCAGCGATATATGGAGAACTTTATACGGACTTTTGTTGAAAATAATATGTTAGATGTTTTAAATGTATAACCACAATTTTATTTAAAGAAGAAAAATAAAAATTAAAGGCGTATTCGAATGTAGAGAAACAGTATTATTTATGCAACCGGAAAAGCATTAATAGATGTGAAAAAGAACGCATAAAACTGTGACGTCACTATTGCTTATACATTAACTAATGACGTCATCTGCAGTGTTTAGAATAAAAAGAAATGAACTATTTCATTCAAATTTGATTTAGATCTACGTACACACACTATGAAATGTATACAATACAATTTTTCCGGCCTAAACTCATAACATTTATTTTATGTATTTGGATTCTAGATCTAGAGATTCTAGATCAAGACTAAATCTAAATCTAAATCTACGCAATAACTAGATCTAGACGTAGACGCTAAGATCTAGATTTAGACTCTAACTTCTCTAAAATCAATTCCAAAAATAAATTTCTATATTAGGACTAAACTATTTCAAGAATTATTTATTTTATACAAAATCTTTGTTTGGAACTGGCTAATTTGGGATAAAAAAATTAATTTGAAAGAATAGGCATATTCGCGTAAGTTAAGATTTTAAAATACGTGTTTCATTCTCCGTATTTTATAAGGTGCCTAAATAGCGGAGATGTTAGTGTACATTAAACCATGCAGGTGGTGCCGGCTCGAGACAGATCAAGTCAACTTGGTTAATGTATTCTTTTTTATTATGCTCGGGCTAAACTTAAAAAAAAATTCTTTTAGGAATCTAGATCTAGATCTAGATCTAGATTGTCGGGTGTCCGATAGAGCACTTCCCGGCGCCGCAGGCGCTTCAAATTTGGCAGGATCTTGCCTTGGGGCGACAGAACACGGTTGGCCGAAAAGTCAACGATGAGGGGGTCAAAACTGACCTCGACTGACCGATACCTTATATGACCTATAAATCGAAAAAAAATGTCCACGGAGGAACCTCTTCATAACTCTTGAGGTCGTAGACCGACCCTCGGGCGAATTAATTAAGCATTCAAATTCTCAATGTTTTCGAAAGCCTAAGCGAAGCTGGGCAGCATGTCTAGTAATTATGAAAGTATAATAGAAACGATTAAAAATATATGCTTCTCATTCCTTATTCTTTGTCATTTTTGTTTTCTCGTAGCGTTTAGCTGTCTCTTTGTTAACTATAAAGCTAGAAGTTTAAGCTTTCATTTAGACTACACCATTTTAAAATGAAATCCTTCCCGATCTCACATTTTCTTATGTTCTATGAGTTTTCCATGTTTTAAAGTATTTTCTTCATCAACACACGACACAAGTTATTTTTCTAACTCCGTTGGACAACGTTAAAATTGAATCTTCTCTCAATTCTCGTGAGGTACTTAACAAATGCAAAATGATGTGGTGCGCCACTTTAATGGCTCATCCATTGCTGCAAGATGTGCAGTGTCTATTTCTTCACTTAACAGTTCATAATTTTATAATCTATAAGTTGTGTTATGCTTTTGTTTTATTTTCCTGGTCTAATTATTCGGGCGCATCTGCTGAAAAATATTAAAGGAAAAAGTGTCTATATTTTCCTATCCGATGCAAATATTGTATTCATTTTAGCAGAACAATTTTGTTGTGGAAAATAAAATCTTTTTTATCTTAATTTATGATACTTGTTGCATTGTTATTTATAGTTGGATATAACATGTTTATGGACCAGCATATTTCAATTGTAGCATTTGTCAGTGTTACCCCAATACAATTGTCGTATTGCCTTTAAAATTACTTCATCTTTTATCGTTCGTGCTCAAGACACAAGGTGCAGATGAACTAAGAGTTCGTCCGTTTTAGATACCTCAGTAGATGAGGGGATGGTGTGGTCGGCAGTATGCCTTACCCGCCTTTGTTTCCGCAACGTGAGTTAGGTACCCACCAGAACTGGGTTGACTCAGGGACGTTATACAAACTTTAACCCGGATTGGAATTCTAAACTTTCGGGATGATAGTCTAGCTCTCTACCGCTAAGCCACGCTGTCCCATTCTCGTGCGAGAAAGTATTGTATTGATGTTATATATTTTTCTGGAGCCGGAAAAACTTAGTTTTGCCATCCTGTCAGTCTGCGTTTGTCTGCAAACATGATAGCATTAAGTATCGGTTCAGTTAAGTTCACCAAACTTCATACATAATTATAATATCACATATGTTATTCTCTATCTACTTTTGAGCGATTTCCGATAAACGGAATTGATACGTTCTGATTTCCTGTCTCTCACAGTGTAGTGCTCATGGCCCAACAACCCCGGTGTGCCCGGATATCACATGACATACCGGGTTACCTCCCGTTTCACACAACACCTGTATTACAAACTAAAACAAAGAAATTAGCACATATTAGAAATTGTGATCCAGCCAGGTCACCTAGCGAAGACTGTTACTCTGTTAAGTTCTTTATAAAACGCAATTCATAGTTTACCTCTGACGGTTGTTACTTTCTCAAACAGACAACAATTAACTGAAAAACAACAACATTAAAAAGCGGGAGTTATCTCCCGTATTTAGGGTATGACAACAATATACCCCTTGCAAAAGACGTCACTGACCAGTCACTGTGTAAATATCTGCCATGTTGGTTCCATACAACATTCAAAATGGTGATCTGTTGTGTGAAAGTTTGTAGTACTTGATGTGGAAATTCTCAAGAATTACTTTATTTCGACTGCCAAAAATTATAATTTAAATTGAATTATATAAAGAGAACAAATGCTAGATTTGTTTAAAATTATACTCTTTTGAGAGAAGGAACGACTGTTGCGTTACGGGCTTTATTTATAAGTTGAGGTCTGAGCTCGAAATTGAATCGAAATATCGAGACACATTTCTTAAAGAGTTATATCAAATATTGCATTGAATAAAATACTAAACGGTACCTGTTTTTTCTCTCTAGGATCAAAATGTTTGTCTCTCACAGCTTGCAACATACTCATAGTTTGCTTGTTTATAAACATGAACCCAATCATCATGAAAACAGAAAAAAAAACCTGTTGAAGCATTTCCACTATCTGGTTTCTGGACCTATTTAATTAAACAAAAAACATAATAGACTTAGACTAGAACCATTAGGGACACGCAGGGTAACCACCTTATGTCAGTTGTAGATAGTAGGATTTTCTCGTTGTATTCCGAGTGATAGATTTTTTATGTTTGTTGTACTTAAATCGTTCTTGTTTACGAACCCCGCCCAGTTGTATGTGTACACACACACACACACACACACACGCACGCACGCTCGAACACGCACGTACGCACGCACACGCATACGCACAAGCTCACACACACAAGTTTAAACGACTCTGTAATTTTCCTACAATCGATAGATCATTTCTTAAATACCGACTTCTTAGTTCAAGTAGAACTGTGATATTTGTAAATGTTGGATAATTCCGTTTGAAATAGTATAATTATAACCGAATGAGAAGTATTCAGAACTTTATTTATGTTATGTTGTAATGTTTGTGTTTGTGATGTGTGTGTAGAACTCCATATGTCGCATCTATTGATATGACATTACAATACGGAGTTTTACGTATCTGTTGTTCCGCCACTGGTATAGGACCTACAAGCAGCTGATATAAAAATAAAACACGGCACATCATTGATTCTTGCTACACATTTTGTGTTGTTCAGGCTTTGTTGAATACGTGCAATATGTAATTTTAGATCTTCTAATTTTCTTTGATAGTAACCTACGGTCATAGTTATTTTCGTAAGTGGTACCTTATTGTGCCCATTTTCGTTAAGGGTGGGGGTGCTTGCTCATAGAACATTCCTGGGTTTGAAACCTTTAATTAAGAAAAAAAAAAGCGTGAGAGAAGTGATTCATTCATACTATCCATGCCTGTAAGGCTTATGAGCAACGTTAGATCTGGTAATAGCCGTATACGAGAGAGAGAGAGAGAGAGAGAGAGAGAGAGGTAGAGATAGAGATAGATACAGAGGCGTAGCGAGGGGGACCGCACCGGGTGACACCATTTGGGTGTGACACCAAGGCAAAAAATAGCAAAATATATAGAGAAAAACTTGAGGGGGGGGGGGTGCAAATCGAAAACTTGAGGAAGAGGGGGGGGGTGCTAATCGAAAATTTGAAAGTTTGTCCTCGGGAAGGGTCGCTACGCCTCTGGGGGGGGGGGTGACACCATTAAGTGCCGCACCGGGTGACACCCGACCTCGCTACGCCACTGGATATATATATATATATATATATATATATATATATATATATATATATATATATATATATATATATATATATATATATATATATATATATATATATATATATATATATATAATATTTTTAATAAACTGGTATAACGACTTTTTTTCTGTGATAATTTTGTTTATTTCTCTGAGTGTGTGTATCCCACCATATCTTGTACAAACCTCCGCCAACAGACTTGACCTTTCCTTTATCCAAGCAACTAATAAAGTACATCTTTTCTTAAAATTACGTGAATGACATGTTATCTTTATGATATTGTATTCAAGTTTATATACAATCTATTCTCAAGTGAAAACTAGCTGTTTTAATTATTGTATAAGCTGCAGTTTTTTAATTGCTCACTAATATTTAAAATTAAAAGAAAAACAACATTACCTTAAACGAGTACACGTAGATTTAAAACTTGGTGTCAGCCGGTGCATCAAACAATTATGTATGGTTGTTTGGAGGGCGTTCAGTTCTTCGCAGCATAGCCAAGGTTAAGTTTACCGTGTGCCGTTGACGGATCTGTCGTGCTGAAGTGTGATCAGCGTTGAGAATCAGCGCTTTAGTTCAATGTACGACAACTGTACGCATGGGTGGGCTGGCTGTGTCTTAGAGGCCCGATTAATTTTAAAAAGGCCCAAGCCCTGAGTTAAAATTTTTAATTACGCAATTTTCCCCCATCAAAGCCTGATGTAACGCCTTAGCTGCTAAGGGGGTTCTCATACAGTTAGAGTATAAAAAAATGAGAACCCCCGAAGCTACCATCCTTGCCACAAGAGTTTACAAATATAATTGACCGTCCCTTTTTGGAAGAGATCCAAAAAATTAACCAATAACTGTATAATTAATTAAAAACCATTGATAGATGAAATTGCTATAAATATAAAACAATAAAATACATAAAATGAAGTTGTGTTGTTTTGAATTTATAACAAACATTATCTTCATTTTTGCATTAACCTTTAAAACATTGCAAAAGAATAGAAGTAAATAATATAATTGAAAAGATTCTGTATACAAAAATATGTAAATATTGAATTTTGTATTTATTAATATCCTCTGCGTTTTACGTCTTTTTTTTTCAATTTTTGTTTATTTATCTCCCTTTGTTATTACATTTTGTTTAAAGGGAGATAATGAAACTTAATTTCTTGTTATAAAAATTGTTAATTACTAATTAACAATTAATATTATTAGTGCCTTATATAATCCATTTTATATGCTATTTTGTTAGAATTATCATGATGTAAAATAAATGTTGTTAGTCCATTTTGATCACATCAGTTGAGATTAAACTGTCTATACCTTACACTCTATAATCTGTTGAGCTGTGTTTACAAGATACACAACTATCATGGTCAGTTTAGTCTGAGTGGCTTTTTGTGGCAATGGGTAAGGATGAGTGGTGGCGTGGAGGTGGGTTAACACAGCGAAAAAGTCTAGACTTTTGTATGCCCAGCGCCAATGGGATCAGTTCGTTAGACCGTCGCCCCTGGAAGATAGGCTTTGTTATAAATGGTATCCTATTCTAAAATGCAAGGGTAATGATCTTGTTATATGTATAGTACGAATGAGCTCACGACATTCTGGCTCCCCACATAAGGGCTCATGATATTCAATTATGGTTTAAAATCTTAATTTTGTTTTTATTAACTAAATTTTAAGTGACTTGATGTGACCGACAGTAGTACTTTACGCAGTGGCGTAGCGAGGTCGGGTGTCACCCGGTGCGGCACTTAATGGTGTCTTCCCCCCCCCCCCCCCCCCCCCAGAGGCGTTGCGACCCTTCCCGGGGACAAACTTTCAAGTTTTCGATTTGCACCCCCCCCTCAAACTTTCGATTTGCACCCCCTCCCCCCTCAAGTTTTCGATTTGCACCCCCCCCCCCCTCAAACCTTCGATTTGCACCCCCCCCTCAAGTTTTTCTCTATATATTTTGCTATTTTTTGCCTTGGTGTCACCCCCCTAAATGGTGTCACCCGGTGCGGTCCGCACCCTCCGCCCCCCCCCCCCCTCGCTACGCCCCTGACTTTACGCAATATACGATATGTTGAATAAATTATAAGAATTCAACAAAAAAAAGATGAATCTGATAACAATCCTCTTAAAATCCTAAATTTCCAAAATAAATTTCAAAATTTGTTAAAGAGTACAAGGAAGGACATTATAATATTTACTGAGCGACTATGGCTCAAATGTACAAATCAAAATGCTGTACTATAGCAAGAAAAATGATATTATTATTACTGGGAAAAACACAAACCCGCTAATAAATTAAAGCAATTACGAAAATTATAATTAAAAATTGAATGTTTACACCCTTCAGCTTGAAAAAAAAATTGTTTAAATATGGCTTTTTAAGGTTTAGTTATAGCGAATTGATATAGACTCTCTATAGTCGAATAAGAAACATGCATATGTAAATGCCTATAACAAAATTAGCTTTAATAACTTAGAGTAGTGAGATAGAGATAAAGATAGAGAGAGAGAGAGAGAGAGAGAGAGAGAGAGAGAGAGAGAAAGAGGGGGAGGGTTGGAGAAAGAATGAGAAGGGGGGGGGGAGGAGAGGTTAGTAGTCAAGGCGTGTGAATAGATCTAGGTAGTGTTAAAAAGGGGGGATAAACTAAAATATTTTAAAATAAAATTAATTTCAGTTACCTCCAAATTTCGCCTTTAGCTTATAGTGGACTCGCTGGCTCGAACATCTAAAAAACATAGCTAAAACGTATTATAATGTAATGTACCTCTAACAACAATCCATGGAGTAAAAAAAAAATAGACAAAGACGGTAAAGAGCTGCTAAGATTAAATTGTAGTGTCTGTAAGAAAAGACACAAACATTCCATGTACGATGATTTATTTCACGATCGGATTTATTTGAGCTTGTAGTAATTGCTTAACTTGTCTGATAATTTTTTATCTCACATAAATCACACAGAAAGAAAAATATAAAGATAGAAAAAGGTACATTGGACTTAGACCTTTACATTCTGTCTTGTCCTGTACACAGTAGAGATTACAATACGTCAGACCTAAGATACAATTCTTGAAACAAGATTGGTAGCCAGTAATTTGATGTTCGACAGATTTAAAAACAAATAAACACCTAACCTCGACAGATAACTTGGTGGACAAACAGAGGTGTAGCGACCCTTCCCGGTGCCCGGGGACAAACTTTTCGATTTGCACCCCCCCCCTCTCAAAATTTCGATTTGCACCCCCCTGCTCAAACTTACGATTTGCAACCCCCCCCCCCCCCCACAAGATTTCGATTTGAACCTCCCTCAACCTTTCAATTTATTTCTCCAGCCCCTTTTGGCGCCCCCTAGGGTCGGCGCCCGGAGACATTCGCCCCGCCCCGCCCCACCCCCCACCCCCCCACCCTCGCTACGCTACTGTGGACAAATATAATCTATAAAATACGGAAAAAGCAGATTACATCTCCATTTTTTTTTAAAAATTCATTACAAGATGTGTGATTAAATGCCCACTCCAGCAGACATTTTATGAAAACAGACGGTGTACGTTGGTATACTAAAAAAAAAGGCGCTCATTCTGGTCCTGCACACAAGTAGATGCTAATGTATGCACGTGGTGTCTCTTAAACATTTGGTACGAGCCGGCCCGCGGCATAATATACGCCGTTATTTAGTTGTTGTTTTTCTACTTTTCAGTTATTCATAATTTGTGAATTCGACACTACCAACGCTGCCTCTGAAAATATTTCTTTAAAACATTTTTAAGTAGCTCGTTAAGGACGATAACCCCCCCCCCCCCCCCCCACCCCTCCTTCCCCCCCCCCCCCCTTCTGTTAAAGTAAACTCCACTTAGTCCCCCCTCCTACGTTTAAAATCGTTTCAAACTAAATTATCTGCCCCTAATAGTCGTCACTAAACCCGGCTGTGTTTGTAATGTTTGTAAACATTTAGAGTGAACCACAGCTCACCAGACCATGTAGGGGTGGTGGTGGTAGGGAGCGCGTTTACAGCTTGTTTTCTAGCGTCTCCTAGAAGAGAATTATCTATATAGATTTTCAGGACAAAACATTTCAATGGAAAATGGAAATATAGTTTTTGACAATACAAATGACATGGTTGATTTTTTTTTTCAAATGTATTTATTCTTTAAAATACGGGCCATGAAATTTATCCTTCGGGAAATTTGTTCTCGGCTGCTATTCTGCAGCATATACTCATATAAGTTATTTGGAATAATTATTTATTTCCCTTTTGAAATTTACAAGGGAGGTAATAAAAGAAGATTATTAAAATTTGTTAAACTATGTTTTTATAATATAAACAATGACTTTTAACAATTAGAATCAATTAATTACTTAAACAATACGTATAGCCATTATTTCTTTTAAAAAAAGCATTATTATTAATGGTTAATATGCAGTGTCACACAACTTTATTGTATTTAAAGTAATCTACACACTACATTTATGTGAAAATAGGTTTGGTTACTTAAAAGAAAATCTTCATTTGAATTCGTATACTGCTACTAATAGAATTCTAGATTAAATTTTGGATCTCTTTGATAAGAGACGAATATCAATGTAACACAGGGATCGGCAACCTGGGGCTCACGAGCCGCATGCGGCTCCTTTAATATAGAAATTCGTATCTTCAAATCCATGCACAAAAATTAATACTTATTTTATTTTATTTTCTAAACTCATAAAAATATTGTTTTGCAACACTCGGTAATGAACGATAAAATAATAAACATAAACAATAAACATTCGCTATTCTATTAGAATATTAATTACTCCCAATTTCAATATACATCCCATTAACTTGTCTATCCCAAATTGAACATTCGACTTCATAAAAATGCAAGTAATCTGACGTTCTTAGTAGACCATCTAAACACAAAAACAAATAAGATTAACTTTGATCTTTTTGGAATTGATGCTGGTTCGTTTCAAATGAAATAGCTAGATTTGAAAACCAAACATTTGTGGAGTGGTAAGTTCGCGTTTGAAAATTGGAGGTCCAGTAAAACATGCACATTTTGTTGCACAAGTGGACTGCTCTAAAAGAAATACCGCGAGTTGAGGTGCTATTATGTGACGGATGGAATAGTCTTCAAGGATGCTAAAGTGAGGTGAAGAAATTAACATTTGGAGTGGTAACGATCTTCGGGTCAACATACTCATGCTAGCAAGCGTTTTCTTGCATGAACATATATAAAGTATAGAAGCCAACTAACCAAGTAATACAAATCTAGAGGCGTGCTTAAAACTGAAAACAAGTTATGAGCCAGGTTTAAACAAATTTTCATAAGGCATGCAAGGCAAAACTATCGATATACATAATTCTCTTCATGGGGACCATGCGAGACACCACCAAGACGTAAGCTCAACAGACCATATCGCTACCACCCCCACCCCCAACAGTCTGGTGAGCTGTTTACTATCGGTTCAATTAGTGACGGCTATTAGGGGAAGATAATTTAGTTTTAAACGATTTGAAACTAAGGGGAGGTAATAACAGTTCCGCTTGATCTTTTCATTGTCATCTGTAAACTGTCGTCACCGATGACTGCTTTCACGAAGGAGGGGGGAGAGGAGTGGAAAGTGAGGGTGAGAATATATATATATATATATATATATATATATATATATATATATATATATATATATATATATATATATATATTCCTTATCAAATATTATAATATTGAAATAAAAATGTTAGTGGCTCTTTAAAAACTTTGTAATTTGGTAAATTGTAACTTTTGGGTCTTCCGTCTCAAAAGGTTGCCGAACCCTGACTTAGCATGAAGTCTTACAAAAATATTACGAATAACTGGCTCTCGACAAATCGAATTATAAAATAGGCCCACCGAATTTATCGCCCAATAGGCTCATTACATTCAGACTTATGACGTAAAGTAACCATTCCACCCGTGACTACAATATGAACCACAGCAGGAATCGAACCCCACCCTCACCAGCACCGACCCCGTAAAACGCATACAACAACATCCCCGCATTCCCGCAACCAACACCACCCAACATTATAACACATTCTGACCCACACTTTACAAAAAAAAACAAAAAAACATACATCACCCCATTGACCCGACGCTCTATAGCAAATCACTTATCCCACAACATACACACTGCCCCCTATAACCACAGTCCACAACACAACACACGGAGAGAGCAGACCAAACCCAATACACCCGCACTTTATTTCTTTCAAATCGATATAATCTTCTTCTTATTTTATTTTAACTAATGCTGTTAATCAATCGACAGTGTCTTTAAACCACTAATGGAGTCGTTGTTACACTGCAATGGATATATTCATAATCTTTCTGCAATCTATCTCGGCCCTCTGCTGAGAGTGAGTAGTCCAGTAACGGCCAGCCAAGTCCAATCTTTGATGTCCCCCCCCCCCCACCATGAGGTTTTGACGCAAAACAACACACAGGTAAAAAGAAAATATAACGCTACACACAACACACACAATGTATTTAGGATGAATGGATTTATTTGTTTTATGACCGATAGAAAGAGATTTTATGAGACCTAAGCTTTGTTGTTTATGACTCATACATTTATATCAGAGGTCTTTAATGTTATAGATGAGCAACATCTTGTCCTTTGTTCTAATATACAAAACATATTTGGTAAATTGATAGTAAATACAGCTTGATAAGAGGGGAACATTGTTGAATGGATGGATGGTTTGGTGGATCGGTGGATGAGTGGATTGCTGGGTATACGAGGGATGGGTATATGTTTGATTGGATAGGTATATGTGTGGGTGGATGAGAATATATGTGGGTGGATGGGTATATGGGTGAGTAGATGGTTATGTGGGTGGATAGTACATGGGTGGGTAGAAGGGTATGTGGGTGGGTGGATGGGTATACGAGTGGGTGGGTGGGTGTGTGGGTATATTGGTGGGCGGATGGGTATATGGGTGGGTGGATTGGAATATAGATGAATAGATTAAAAAATGGGTGGATGGATGGCTATATGTGTTTGTGGATAGTTATATAAGTTTGGGTGGATGAATTTACAGATGGATGGATGTTATAAAAAATATAAAAGAGTGAGTTGATAGATGTATGGATAATTGGATAAATGGATGAATTAATACATAGATGGATTAATGGATGCGCGGACGGAACGACGGGATAAAGGATAGACGGAGTATAAAACATACATCCCCCCCCCCCCCAGAAAAAATAGAATTTATATTCAAAAGTTATGATTTTACCAGTGTTCAACCCATCCTCCACCCCCCCCCCCCAATCCTCGATAAAATTTTAGTCCCCCTCCAGCCCCTTTTTGAGAAAAAAGTCCCAAAGAAACACTGGTCGCGACATGATTAATTTATCTTTTAAAATCTACAGCTTAACTGCACACGCGAAAGTTCGATAAAGCTTGTTGTTCAAATTTTTATTCTACATAACTAAACAAAAACACAAGCAATGATTCGAACACAATTATTGACAAGGGAGTTTGACTCGGCTGAAAGGGAGAGAACAATGAATTTACTTAGCCTGCTCTGTGTTGCTTGATTAGTCGAACTTGATCTAATCGCCGGATGTTTTTTGGACTTGAGTTGATATCTAGAACAACTTTACGTCCCTGAGTCCACCCAGCTTTGATTGATACCTGAGACTCACAAAACATTAGATCCTTATTTTATCTGCTCTACGTATCATAGGATCTAAACGTGGGACTTTACTTTTTTTAGTTGCTCGTATAGGAAGTAAAGAAAACGTGCAAAACAAAAATAAAATGACATAGAGACCATGAGAACTCTCAGACGTTTTACACCTCCTAGGCTTTGAACAACTCCGTTGTTCAATTTTTTTCTGTATGTCTGTGTGTCTGTCTGTAAATACGATATCTTGAGTACCTTTTTTATATGTAGTTTCTTTTCTATCAACTTTTGAGCGATTTCCGGTATCCAGGAGAGGAATATACTCTAGATTCGGTTGCTAAAAAGTAGATAACGTAAGTACCGTGTAAGTTAGGTAAACGAACAAACCCAATCGAGCGGTTTAATCACGAACTCCTAAATTTCTATCGTACAACTGCCATCGCCCTTACTATTATAGATAGGAATTCGATAAAAGCAAGTGGGATCCACTCCCGCTTTATTTATGCTACAGAGCGTTAAAGGCAAATAGTTCATTGGTGATAATAAAAACCAAAACAATGTTAAAATTAAAGCAGCTGAGTGATAATTAATAGAATATTAAATTCATTTACAAAATATGAAAACTAATTAAACACGGAGTTCGACTGAATTAAACATTGATTTACAATTACAATTTTAAAAAATATACATTTCTGTTTAAATAATGTGTACACGATATTATAGAGCACGAATAATGTAACATCAGCAAGATAACATTTTGAAAACATCTCAAACACAGCCAATAAAAAGTCACGCGAAACGGCGCAATGTAAAATCGATAACAACTTGTTGTTTATCTGATCGATTTGGTGAAGACTGCAGTATGTGACACTGAAAATTGCAACCACAAAATACATGCAAGTCTAATCTATCCTGTCAATACTATCATTTGAGTGAGTACTTAGTTTTACAATTATTTATTTCGTAATGTTATTTTATTAAAATTAACTTTATATCAAATGTTTATAAGTGGTTATTTAAATTAAAATTACAAACGTATATTATAAATTAAATTTTTATATTATTTGACGTAGTTCTTATATATATATATATATATATATATATATATATATATATATATATATATATATATATATATATATATATATATATATATATATATATATATATATGTGGTGTATCTGTCTATCTATAAATGAATAAATATAGAGATATCGATAGATAGATATACTAACAACTCATTTCCCATAAAAAATTCTGAATAATATATTATACGAGCCGACCCGCGGTGTATCACACGCTGCTATTTAGTGTTTTTTTTCTACTTTTCAGTAATTCATAATTTGCGAATTCGACGGTACCAATGCTGCCACTGAAAATATTTGCTTTAAAACACTATTTAATATTATTATCATATTTACTTTAGCATTTTTTATTCAAGATTTTCAGGATTTTCCTCTAATTTGGAGAGGTAATTGTGAAAGAAATGCAAGCTAGATATTTACCCATAAATTTCCAAGCAACGTCTTCATTTATTTGTGGTATCATTTTTGGAATATACGTCTGGTTTGAGTTTCACGGTCCGCTGATCTTAAAGTGTAGTGACGATGGTATCACAGCCATGCGGGCCTTTAGAGTAAAGAACAAGGCTAAAAGTGTAAACTTACCGGACTTGTCGGAAGATAAGTTTTTGTTTATTGGTATAATGACGGCAAGAAAATATCTCGACTCTCGAGCTTTCGCAAGCAGCCAGACATGGGTGTCTCGAGTTCCAGGAAAAGTTGTCTACTTTCTTGGGGAAGGGGAAGAATATACAGGTATATTTTACGTGATTTTTTTTTTGTTAATGTATCAGTCATACTAAGGGCCAACTTTTAACAATTAAAGTATTAATCTGTGTTGACGGAAAGATGTGCGAATCAGTGGTCAACCACCCCTGGCATTACGCCCAGGCCAAAAATCCCTCTAGTCAACTCCCCCCCTCCTCCCTCGTCTCGCCTAATACAAATCTGAACTAGGGCTCAAGCTCTACACCCCCCTCCACTCAACTAATAGTTGACCCTACACCTATTAAGGATAGGGACAAGATGGGATAGTGATAGGGACAGACTTAGTATTATTGATAGTGACAGGCTTGCGAATAAGATTGTGTTTACGGATATGATAAATATAGTTTATGATTAGTTATGGATATATCAAAGATAAGGTTAGGGAAAGGTGAAGGTGGGAATAATATAATAAGACCTGTTGTTTACAAGTTAGCATTATATTGCAGAGTATGACCGTTTTTTATTTTAGAAAATCAGTTGAAAGTCTAAATATACGTAGTTTATATAATACCTTAATTTGCATTAGTACTTAAAGATTGTTAAGTCGAATTTGTCAATGTAAGAAAGTTAAATTTTCTTTTACAAAAAAGGCGTATAGGAAATTGCATGTTTTAAAATGTTTACACTATAACCGTATACAGGAATATTTTTGTTATTTTCTCAGGGGATCTGAATGTCATCCAGTTGAAAGGTATCTCGGAGGAGGATTATCCACCACAGAAGAAATCGTTTGCTATGGTTGAGTACATGAATGAACATTTTGCCAAGGACTACAAGGTAGGGTAGATTTACAGGGCTTTATTTAATGACTAAAAAGTGGGATAGATTTACAGGGCTTTATTTAATGACTAAAAAGCGGGATAGATTTAGAGGCTTTATTTAAGGACTACCAAATGGGATAGATTTAGAGGCTTTATTTAAGGACTACAAAATGGGATAGATTTAGAGGCTTTATTTAAGGACTACAAAATGGGATATATTTAGAGACTTTATTTAAGGACTACAAAGTGGGATAGATTTAGAGGCTTTATGTAAGGACTACAAAGTGGGATAGATTTAGAGGCTTTATTTAAGGACTACAAAATGGGATAGATTTAGAGGCTTTATTTAAGGACTACAAAGTGGGATAGATTTAGAGGCTTTCTTTAAGGACTACAAAGTGGGATAGATTTAGAGGCTTTCTTTAAGGACTACCAAATGGGATAGATTTAGAGGCTTTATTTAAGGACTACAAAGTGGGATAGATTTAGAGGCTTTCTTTAAGGACTACCAAATGGGATAGATTTAGAGGCTTTATTTAAGGACTACAAAGTGGGATAGATTTAGAGGCTTTCTTTAAGGACTACCAAATGGGATAGATTTAGAGGCTTTATTTAAGGACTACAAAATGGGATAGATTTAGAGGCTTTATTTAAGGACTACAAAATGGGATAGATTTAGAGGCTTTCTTTAAGGACTACAAAGTGGGATAGATTTAGAGATTTTAATAAGGGAACACAAGGGTTGAATTGAAGAGAAAAGATAACATGTTGAAGATGGAGGCTGTTGATTTCGATTTCACCAACGTGAGTTAGGTGCAAACTCTCAGCCCAGGATCCAACTCGAGACTTTCGGATTAGCAATTGAACACTCTACCATTCGACCACGGCGCTCTCTTGTATAGGGAAAGTTGTGTTATGAAATAACCCTAATGGTTATCTGTCAAACAATGTGTTTATCATATGAGCTCGTCAATGGAGTCTTATAAACTTTATATGTCATATACTCATAACTGAACCTATTCTGCGGTGCATGTTTTTGTTGTTACTAATTATATGTTTTCTATAATGTTTGTATACCCAGTGGCTGATCCGGGCAGACGATGACGTGTACATAAAGGTGGACGAGCTGGTCAAATTTCTGAAGTCAATCGATGACAAACAACTGCTGTATATAGGTCAACCTGGTTTCGGAAAATCCACCGAACAAGGTGGGTATTACGACTAGATCGGAATAGATTAGGAATGGAATATTCATAACTGCACTCGATTATAAAATAATAATTACACTAATCCGAAGAATTTTGTTTTCAAAATATAATTGAAACCCTTTAAATATAGATGATAAATCCAACACCGCTATGCGTGGTATCCACACCTATCCGCAGATGTGTCTTATCTTATTAGCTATAAGCTCGAATAAACAAACAACATGGTGTCCTTTTACAACAAAATATATATTGAATGCTTTTTAATTGCTGAAAGATTACATTTTAAATGAAACCAAGTTTAAAGTTTTTTATAACTAAAAGATGTTTGTCATTCTTGGCTAGGCAAACTGGGTTTGAATGGCTCATTTTGTATGTCATTCGTGGTTAGGCAAACTAGGTTTGAATGGCTCATTTTGTATGTCATTCTTGTTTAGGCAAACTGGGTTTGATGGGATCATTTTGTATGTCATTCTTGTTTAGGCAAACTGGTTTTGAATGGCTCATTTTGTATGTCATTCTTGTTTAGGCAAACTGGGTATGAATGGCTCATTTTGTATGTCATTCTTGTTTAGGCAAACTGGGTTTGAATGGCTCATTTTGTATGTCATTCTTGTTTAGGCAAACTAGGTTTGAATGGCTCATTCTGTATGGGAGGCCCTGGGGTGATCATGTCGTCCAAGCTAGTGACAAGGGTCGCCCCACGGCTTAAGGAATGTATTAAAGTCACGGCCACAGAGCATGAGGACACGGAGCTTGGTCGGTGCATCACGATCAGCACTGGGGTACAGTGCACAGTAGCGTTTCAGGTAGGTGCATCGTAGTCAGTAATAAGGTGCAGTGCACAATAGGGTTTAAGGTGGGTGCATCGTAACCGTTGCTCAGGTATAGTGCGCAGTAGCGTTCCAGGTAGATGCATCACAATCACTACTAAGGTACAGTGCACAATAATTGAATCACAGAAGGGTATAAGGGGTGGACGATTGGTATTTGTATTTTTTGATGGTTTATTAAATATTTACTGAAAACATTAAAATAACTTCATCGTAATGTATTTAATTTAAATTTGTATCTTAGAACTTTTATTTTAATACATATTTTAAATTTTCTCGCTTATTACTGGCTTAACCGCAGCTTATAGAATCATCAGTGCCTCCAAGTTTGTTTTAATGTATGCACTGGTATCTTTACCTATTGTTTTGTCAATATCTAACATTCATTAAATTATTTTCATTAAAATCTCAGATGAAAGAGCTGTTTTATCAAAACTATGCAGAATTGGACTTACCAAACAGTTCTTTTAAAAAACCATTGGGACGAGACGAGCTTCGGGCGCTGACCCTACATCCGTTGAAAGAATCATCATACGTGTTCCGATTGGAGAATTTCTTTAATCAAAATATTTACCAGGTAAAATTTATTTTTACGAGTAATGACATGCATATAATATTACAGTAGAACTGTAATAATAAAGGGGATTTCCCCCAACTCTATTTAGTATTAAATGTCAACTAGTATTGCGTCATATAGATCGTTGACCTGAGGCTATGCAGTTTTTCGGGTTAGGGGTCGTCCATAAATGACGTCACACTCGTAGGGGGGAGGGGGGTTCCGTAAGTTTTTTGACGATGTGTGATTAGGGGGAGGGGGGGGGGGTCAGATGCTGCGACGTCACACTTTTGCATTATAAAAAGGCTATGTTAGAAAAAGAATTTAGACTTTATTTCGCGTTTTAGAAAACTGCTATAATAAATTGAAATCGGAATTGATTAAAATACGCTATGTTGACAGAGTTCAGAGACAATTTTAGAAAAATATCTATGTTTAAAAAAAAAATTCAACTGCAATCTTGAGGAGGTTTGTAGGCTGAGGTGTGACGTCATTTACAAGACACCTTTGGAAGATGTTCTGGATGAGCTGACATGCAAAGGACTTGCAATTTCCTTTTCTGCTAGTACTGAAATATCAAAGATAAAAAGTTCCCTTTTCAAACCTGACGGTCTATAGGGCAAGTGAAGTAGAGTTCACTTGTTTCTATGACCTCGAAGAGATGAAGAGATAGTGTGGTCAGTCCAGCTCTCTACCGCTAGACCATTCCGTCCCGTAAATCAAAGATAAGCAAACTCTGTAGAACGCACTTTACGTAAACAACTACCCTTCGTCTCAAAATGATAATAAGCCTCCCGTACAAAAGATGGATGGCTGAATTGAGTCTTACAAAATTACCAGCGCCTTTGAAATCATCCAGCTAAGATGGACATAATTTTTACTTTCAATGTTACTGTGAAAGGGGTCCCATGTCCCATTACTTTATCCACATGATAAAGTAACATCAATACACTTCTGTTATATCGAATAAAAACACTATAATTTTCAACTAAAGATTCCTATTGGCAGCTCTTTAATTTAGTATTATACATCATCAGTGGGAGATACAAAGTAATCACAGTACGGTTGTAGTTCGGTTGTAGTTCGCAGGGAAAAAAAGGGCTCAGAGGAAGAACATTTCTAGCATTAAAAGTAGCTAGTGGAAAACAATGTCGTAAAAACACATTAAGTCATGCAAATAAAAAAACAACGCTAATAGGTTAAAAGTAAAAAAAAAACTGGGTAAAACTAAGTGAAATCACAAAAAATAAATAAAAATAAAGCTGAACTTCTGATTAAGAATGTAGAAATGAAGTGTTACGGTTTTGATTTTAAGTTTAAATAGTATTGCTTTGAGAACGCTTTAAAGAAAGAACTGACCGATGAAGTTATTGTATTCGTTCTCATAAGTGGACTCTGGCTCTATCTTTTTTTTATATTTTAATTTGTATATACATAAATGTTAAGGAAACTGATTTTTTAAAATCATATAATCATAACTGTACCTATTCTGTGGTGTATGCTTTTTTTATTACTAATTATAGATGAATCGATAATTTTGGTCATGATTGAAACTTCTGCTCTAGAGACTCACAAAGAGAGCAGCAGACCTGAAAGCTACACTTGAAACACTAGATACCGTGGGACAGGGTACCGACATGCTCGCCTTAAGTAAAGATAAGATTGTTAGGTCATCTCAACCTCAACATGATGTCAATAACAGCCAGATCACTAATTTAGAAGGTGATTCCATGTCATATAACTCTGGACAGTAGTATCAAAAATCATAATTATATATATACTAGCCGTCCCGGCCAGGTCCTGCTCTAGCTTCTGTAAAAAACCTTTTTGTTAAAGACCATTACCTGTGTGTTTAGTAATCATCATAAACCCGGCACTGCCCACCCAAACCACAACCAACCAAAACCAAAACAACAAAACGCAAACATAACGCTAACACAATTACAAATACAAACGAAAACAAAAACCTAACAACAAACCCAACCACAAACACCAATACAAACACAAAGAAAAAACAAATAAAAAAGCAAACAAAAACCTAACAACAAACCTAACCACAACCACAAACACCAATACGAACACAAAGAAAAAAACAAACGGAAAAGCAAACGAAAACAAACCAAATCCAAACGCAAACGCAAAACCAACCACAAACACAAACACAAACCCAAAGAAAAAAACACAAACGAAAAAGCAAACGAAAACAACACAAACGCAAAACCAACCACAAACACAAATACAAACACAAACCTAAAGAAAAAAACACAAACGAAAACGAAAACGAAAAAAGAAAGAACAAAAACGAACCAAATCAAAACGCAACCACTAAAGCAAACCCAACCTAAACACAAAGAAAACACTAACGCGAACATAAACGCAAAGTGCTCACAGTCTAGCCCGGGGCAGAATCGCCTGTTTCAGCTTAATAATCGACTCTAGTACCCCGACTTATTCATAGTCTTTTGCACTCACTTAAACGAACGTAGGTACGAAACCAAACCAAATGAACAATTATAATATTCCAAGCTTATTCGTAAAATACCTACAACATTTGCACTTGATCAATCCCCGCTAATTATGAAATTATTTTTTTTCCAACACCAAAACAAAGTAATAAAAAGTAAATTCTTTTCCACTAATGCAATGTTTTATAAAGGGAAGTAATTGTGTTTTCCTAATTTATCAAAGGGAAGTAAGTGCTAAAGGACTAAATATAAATAATTTTCAGACATAATTAGAATTTTTGTTATCTTTTTAAAATTGAGTTTAATGAACATGCCGACAATTATTACTATCAGTTTAAAGAATGAAAATTATTTCCCAACACTTTCAATAGTAATTTTTTAACTCATAAATTTACAGAATTGAGCTTTATATATATATATATATATATATATATATATATATATATATATATATATATATATATATATATATATATATATCGGATATAAACATTAATTTATATACATATTTCTAAAATCTGTATTACTCTATTATCAGATGATGCTAACAAACGACCAGATGTAGAGACCCGCATAGAACATATCAGTTTGTTACCTAAGGTTTGTAGCAATGCCTAATCAGCGTAATTAATTATCGTATTTTGCTGTTAAAATAAACTACAAAATTAGATAAGAAATGTGTACGTGATTGTTTTAGAAAGATCAGAGGTTTTAATAAATCAGGAATGTATATTTATGTTTTTAGTTTTTTGGACATGTAAAAGCTAATTATATTATTATATAGGATACTTTTTAAAATTTATCTATCAGTAATTATGCATTTTAAATGTTATAACAGTAATTCGATATTTTAGTTGTTAAATATAATTAGTATTTCATTTCTTTTTTTCAATTCCACCCTTACTTGATGAAATAGAGATCAATTACGATTTAACATGTTTTCTTTAAAACACAATCTTGACAGACATAATTATAAACATAACAAACTGTGCTTATTAAAATTTAGAAATCTCAAGAAGAAATATATATGTAGGTTTGAATGTGTTTTTGAGGCCTACATTCTAAACTAGATAAGGTTAGTTTAGGGAACAGCTATTTAAGAAAAGATTGATTCACGTTTATTCATATGTGGTTTAAAATCATTTCCGACAGGGGAGATCAATTTATCAAGGTCCAGACCAGCTTTGGGAATTTATTCGCTACAAGACAATGTTCAGTGCTAAGTTGGAGACGGGAAAACTTGTGTTTCCATTGGAGCACAAAGGTAGACGTGACCTGCACCAAGAGATGGTTAAGTGAGCATTAATTTATTATACAGATGGCTAATGACCAAAAACTTTAAATATAATCATTAGTAAAAGTATTAAAATTGTCATTGCCCAAAATCCTAACATATATAACAAAATAAAGAAAGATGATATTATTATACTTTAGTATATAAATGTAAAGAGAAATATGAATTTGCAATACTTTAAAGTTTGCATTTATAACAGAGGAAAATAATGTTATAAAACGATACAATACTAAAATATGTAAAGAGAAATACGAACTTGCAATATTTATACATATACAACAAAGTACAGTAACATGATATTATGATACTATATGTAGAAATGATAAGAACATTTTGAAAAATAATTTCACTACGTAGATATGCGATGTCTTACCTCCAACATCAAAGGATGGCACCAAATTTTGTCAATACGACCTACCAGAGACTGTCCACCAACAGAGGAGTGGAGGTCTTGTTGTTCATCAAGACATGGAACAAGGGGAGAAAATCTATTCAACCAATTTACTTAAGGAAACCATTACGAAGTTTGTTTGTAGATGTTAGGTAATTGATTTAATAAGTTTGACGAGATCGGTCCGATCACTGTTCTTAACGGCAGTAGAAAAAAAAACTGAATTCAGAAATGTAATATTTTCTGCATCAAAGAATTAAAATTTGGAAAATACTTTGAGAATACGTTTCATTAAACAAAAAAAAATTCCATGATAATATTGGCTATATTTTTATATATATATATCAATACTTCCAGATATAATTTTTTTGAAAAGTGTCGTTTTACATTAAAATCGTGTTCATTGTGCATTTTATGCTTACAAATTTCCAGTTTTGAATAAACACAACAAATTATAAAAAAAAAAGTATAAAAATATTACTTCTCTGCGCTATCTCCGTATAACTTATACTAGCATATAAAACTGCAGCAATTCTTTGTTTCTATTATTCCGTGGGAACGAAAAATAAACAATGTGTTTTAGTTATTTTAAAAAGTTTTTGTTTATTTTTCGAAAATATTAATGGTTTAATAAAGTCCGCCGAAATAAAAACAATGTTTTTCATGACCAAATTAATTTTAATAACATCACACACGATTTATAAAAAGTTTAATGAACCATTCGAGACTTTTGACGTAGGGGTCCAATGGAAAATGTCGTCTCTTTATGCTATAGGCGTGGACGTCGAATGAAAACATAACTGAAAACAAAGCACGTTTGTAGATTTTAGGTAATAGAAATGACGGTATTTTGTAGACTTTAGGCTTGGTTATTGAATGAAAATTCACTTGATTACATGTCAGCTGTATTTTGACAGAGAGGCTGGCGAGGAGATGGGAAACCAAGAAAAAACAATTTATATCCTTATGCCGCTGTTTCGGAGGTCTTCGATTTATAAAAGATTTTTGGGTATGCATGCGTCTGCAGTTAAGGGTGAGTAACTTGTGTTTGCGATTAAATAAATGAATGGATTCATTTGTAAAACGTTTTATATGGGATGTAATTAACCTTTGTGGGTCTAAGACATAATCAAAGTCATTGTTATAGATTCACAAATTGTTTATCTTTTAAAAAAAATATTAAAAGTTTTTTTGTAAAAAATAGAACTAATGTAACTTAAATTCACACTTATACATCTCAGATCAATTCATTGAATAAAATGTATGTTGTGTGTGTTATATAAACCAACATTGGTGTTTATAATTAGAACAAGTCGTTATATGTACTAGGGGCAAAATTGATAAATACAAGTTTACATCTAAGTAAACTCCTTTTATAGCAAAGGTACATTATTTTATATTTGAATTTATTTGGAAACCTAAAAAATATGCACATTTAGATAGAATGGATGGTCTAATTGTATATCATTTTATTACTAGCCCAAATGGCAAGAGTTTAATTTATTAAGTCCATATGACTTAATCCACCTAGTAGAAGTGGGTTCCTAGCATTTATTGGGAAAGTAACAGTATCGTGTAAGAGTGTTGACGACATTATCACCACATAATATAAAAAAAATTGTTTAATTTCATTTGTGTTATTAAAAATCATTTGAACACCTGACCTGTAATACTATTTTTGCCCCCCCCCCCCCCCTAATGCTCCTCGTAATATCAAGAAAACGAAGCTAAATTAAAAAAAAAAAAACTAAACTAAACGATTTTGAAATATTATTTATATATCTCGGTTGCTAGGCTACAGAGGCAAGGTCCAACTAAGGCTGGTCTTGTTTGTAGATGACATAGGTGAGCACAATCTAATAACTACCATGACGTCATCAGCTCTGAGAAGCCACCCTCATTTGGATATCACAATCTTGTATTTAGAGGGACCTTTCAACAGAGGCAAAGGTAAATTTGGTGACCTAAGAAAAGGAAAAATATAACACTTTACTCTGCAGTTAAAGGCTTACTGGAAAATGTTAATTTCTTTTTCAGTTAATCGACATTGTTTTTTCGTTGAGCAAGGTTGCTTTAAAATGTTATAATAACAGATAGTATAATATGAAATTATTATTGTTTCTCTCTTTTACTAAACATCTATGGTAATGCTGACAATTAAATAGTCAAATATTTACCTTGTTTATTTAAGACCTCGTTGTTCTACAGATATATGAAATAAGACTGATAATATTCATGTCATAAAAAGAAAAAAAAAATGTCTTTCATAATTGTATCGAACAAAACATAGTTTTAAATTGTTGAAAATTGAAATACTTAGATATAAAACATATAATTTATGTGTTAACCAAATGTAATGTATCATTGTGTATGCTTGTGTTAATAAGTAAAGTAAAGTTGTATCAGAAAGGAACAATTTGATATATTTTAGGTTTGATGACAGCATTGAGTGACCTCCCTATATCCTCTCTACTCCTCTTCATGGATGTAGATATGGAATACTCCTCTCATTTTCTTTACCGTGTCTCCAAGTATACAGTCATGGGCAGAAGCACATTTTTCCCTATTTATTTTGTTCATTATAAGTAGGTTTTATTTTACAAATCTGGATTGTTATTGTTTTCCAATACAGTTTTAATGCCAAAATTAGTAATTCTTCTGTGATCAGATTCAATATACTTTTCTATCATATAATAAACATATACCAAAATCTAATAGTCAAAAACTCATAAAATAGATTTTACCAATAATCGATTATCCAAGAATAATAGGCCTATATAAATAGCCTATATAGGGATTCATATATATTTTTAATATATGTGTGTTATAAATAACGTTATGTATTATGTCCATGCTCCTAGCCCAGATTCTGTGTGTTACAAGCAAGATGACTGTGATACCCTACTCAACAGCCGACGTGATGAAGTGGGGCTGTGGAGAAGTTTTAGTTTTGGCATTGGTGCAGTTTACAAGGGTGATTTAATCAAGTGAGTTTTAGTTTTGGCATTGGTGCAGTTTATAAGGGTGATTTAATCAAGAGAGTTTTAGTTTTGGCATTGGTGCAGTTTATAAGGGTGATTTAATCAAGTGAGTTTTAGTTTTGGCATTGGTGCAGTTTATAAGGGTGATTTAATCAAGTGAGTTTTAGTTTTGGCATTGGTGCAGTTTATAAGGGTGATCTAATCAAGTGAGTTTTAGTTTTGGCATTGGTGCAGTTTATAAGGGTGATTTAATCAAGTGAGTTTTAGTTTTAATTTTGGCATTGGTGCAGTTTACAAGGGTGATTTAATCAAGTGAGTTTTAGTTTTGGCATTGGTGCAGTTTATAAGGGTGATCTAATCAAGTGAGTTTTAGTTTTGGCATTGGTGCAGTTTATAAGGGTGATTTAATCAAGTGAGTTTTAGTTTTGGCATTGGTGCAGTTTATAAGGGTGATTTAATCAAGTGAGTTTTAGTTTTGGCATTGGTGCAGTTTATAAGGGTGATCTAATCAAGTGAGTTTTAGTTTTGGCATTGGTGCAGTTTATAAGGGTGATTTAATCAAGTGAGTTTTAGTTTTGGCATTGGTGCAGTTTATAAGGGTGATTTAATCAAGTGAGTTTTAGTTTTAGTTTTGGCATTGGTGCTGTTTACAAGGGTGATTTAATCAAGTGAGTTTTAGTTTTGGTTGTCTAGTGATCTTATCAAGTGAGTTTTAGTTTTGGTATTGATGATGTATACACAAGTTATCAAGCGAGCTTTTGGCTTAGTGCCATGTACTGAAAAAATCTACTAAAACCCAGATGGTTTTCAGACATCCTGCCAAGCTCCTTGAATGAGTTGACTTTCTGGTCAATTGGATAGTCAGTTGATATCTTGTCATGGCAACATTTAGAGAAAATAATTTCTAAATCCAAATTTGAAAGAAATATGTTAACATTAATTTTTCTCAAAGTTAAAATTTCTGTTTATGAATATCTTAACATTGAGGCCTTTTCAAATTATTGTGTGTTGACAGTCGTGTCTTTAATAATTGCAATAGCTATTATTTGTTATTATATTTGCTTCTTCAGAGCTGGAGGGTTTAAGACAGATATTGAAGGATGGGGACTTGAGGATGTTGATTTCTTTGAAAAATGTATCACTGCTGGTCTGGAAGTGATCCGAGGCTCAGACCCTTCCTTGCTTCACAGGTTAGTCAGTACAACTTTGTAGGAAACATTGGCAGCTCAACAAACGCTTACAAAATAAAATTTACAGGTTAGTCAGTACAACTTTCTAAGAAACATTTGCAGCTAAACAAACGCTTACAAGATAAATTTCACAGGTTAGTCAGTACACACTTCTAAGAAACATTTGCAGCTCAACATTGAAACAGAGGCGTCCAAAATAAAATTCACAGGTTAGTCAGTACAACTTTCTAAGAAACATTTGCAGCTAAACAAACGCTTACAAGATAAATTTCACAGGTTAGTCAGTACAACTTTCTAAGAAACATTTGCAGCTCAACATTGAAACAGAGGCGTCCAAAATAAAATTCACAGGTTAGTCAGTACAAATTTGTAGGAAACATTTGCAGCTAAACAAACGCTTACAAGATAAATTTCACAGGTTAGTCAGTACAACTTTCTAAGAAACATTTGCAGCTCAACATTGAAACAGAGGCGTCCAAAATAAAATTCACAGGTTAGTCAGTACAAATTTGTAGGAAACATTTGCAGCTAAACAAACGCTTACAAGATAAATTTCACAGGTTAGTCAGTACAACTTTCTAAGAAACATTTGCAGCTCAACATTGAAACAGAGGCGTCCAAAATATGATTCACAGGTTAGTCAGTACAAATTTGTAGGAAAGATTTGCAGCTAAACAAACGCTTACAAGATAAATTTCACAGGTTAGTCAGTACAACTTTCTAAGAAACATTTGCAGCTCAACATTGAAACAGAGGCGTCCAAAATATGATTCACAGGTTAGTCAGTACATATTTGTAGGAAACATTTGCAGCTAAACAAACGCTTACAAGATAAATTTCACAGGTTAGTCAGTACAACTTTCTAAGAAACATTTGCAGCTCAACATTGAAACAGAGGCGTCCAAAATATGATTCACAGGTTAGTCAGTACATATTTGTAGGAAACATTGGCAGCTCAACAAACGCTTACAACATAAATTTCACAGGTTAGTCAGTACATCTTTGTAGGAAACATTGGCAGCTCAACATTGAAACAGAGGCGTCCAAAATAAAATTTACAGGTTAGTCAGTACAACTTTCTAAGAAACATTGGTAGCTCAACATTGAAACAGAGGTGTCCAAAATAAAATTTACAGGTTAGTCAGTACAACTTTCTAAGAAATATTGGTAGCTCAACATTGAAACAGAGGCGTCCAAACTAAAATTTACAGGTTAGTCAGTACAACTTTGTAGGAAACATTTGCAGCTCAACATTGAAACAGAGGCGTCCAAACTAAAATTTACAGGTTAGTCAGTACAACTTTGTAGGAAACATTTGCAGCTCAACATTGAAACAGAAGCTTCCAAAATGGAATTCACAGATTAGTCAGTACATCTTTCTAGGAAAAATGTAACTTAGCTTAAATAAAATATATTGTTTATACACCTTGGTAATATGTTTCAAAAGTTTTAAAAATGTATTGTTGTTACATTTTTAAGGTGCGCGGACCTTTGACCACAGGTGCTTTGACCATAGGGGGTTTGGCCATAGGGGGTTTGACCACAGGTGTTTTTGCAGCAGAGGGTCTTTGATCACAGGTGGTTTGTCCAATGCTGGCGTTTGATAATAAGCGCTTTGTCCATATATTGTAATGATTTATTTTAAATATTGTGTAATTATATTTTAAATTGCGGCAGGATATGCTAATTCATCATATATAAATACAAGTCATCTAAACCATACAATTATTACTTCTTTGACTACACTGTTGGCATGTTTTTTTATCCTTTGTTATCCTTTCTATTTATGTATATTTTCAAGTACATCTACATTATTTATTTGTGAAACTTTGATATATGTCGCATTATTTATGTTCCATTTATATTTAAAATAAATTGTATGAGGCGTACCACCAGCCTTTATGTGGAGACTAAAATATCGTTCTTAACTTTTTTTAGTACGTTAATTTCTATTAATGGACTCCCAGGAAACATGTATAAAATCGTATTAGTTGTATCACAAATTTAAATCAAATAACAATTTATAATATCTATTTTAAAATCTATTTATTATGGTTAACCCCGCTCTGTTGTCAAAGCTACGCTGTGGTCAAACCCCCTATGGTCAAACCCCCTATGGTCAACGCTCCGCTGTGGTCAAAGCCCCGCTGTGGTCAAACCCCCTATGGTAAAACCCCCTATGGTCAACGCTCCGCTGTGGTCAAAGCCCCGCTGTGGTCAAACCCCCTATGGTCAAACCCCCTATGGTCAACGCTCCGCTGTGGTCAAACTCCCTATGGTCAAAGCACCTGTGGTCAAAGCACCTAGGACCATTTTTAAAAGGCTTTTGAGCTCATTTATTTTATTTAGTCAACTTGAAAGTAAAATAATAGAGTACATTTGTTTTTGCATATAATGGTTAATAAAAAGTGTAATTATATTCCAAAATGCTTTGTCTCTCAGAAAATTATTAATCTTTACTATTCCTGCTCCCCCTCTACAGATATCACCCCAGAGAATGCGACACGTCCCTTCCAGAAAATCAGCTGCAACAGTGTGTAGACAGTGGTTCAGCCATGCTGGGCTCAGTGAAAAGTCTGTATCGTATGTTGAGTGACTTCTCAAAAGAGGATGCTGATTTGATAGGGTAATGAAAGCCACGACAAGATAGGAAGCTGTTCAAGTACATGACATTGAATTCATATAGAGACAGAAAGATGTTCAAATACATGACATTGAATGTCATATAAGGACATGGAGCTTTTCAAAGACATGACATTGAATGCCACATCAACAGAGGGCGCTGCTTAAATTCAAAATGGCAATATATGTATATTTAAATTATAACTATATTCTAAATTGGTATAATAATAGGCATTGTTTCTTTTATAATTAATAAAACTCTAAAATGTAAGACTTAAGATAAAATTATTTTTATTTCTAACCTTGTATGTAAAGCAGTGAGGGGTACGACTGACCACAATATCCCTTTAATGCTAAGTAAAGAGAGATTAATTCACTCTAGTTCATCTGAGAAAACTTTTAAACATTTAAAACACTAAAGTTAGAACACTCGGGGTCCGAGGAAGCGAGATGTATAAATAACACCAGTAGTTAACATATAGAAACATTAAACATTAACATTTCTTTTTTCATGTGCAAAGCTAGTAGTAAATTATTACATTTTTATTAACATCCCTTCGACTGATGGAAAATGAATATTTTGTACTAAAGTACTTTAATTTATTAAATTTTCTGCTAACAATTCAAGGATTCCAAAACTGTTGAGGTTCTGCTGTTATATAGAAAAACAATAAAAGGAAAACAGAATAAAAACAGATAGAGGGATGATATCATTGGTGGTGGGTTGGGGGTGGGGTGGGGAGGGCTGATGGATTATTGGACAGACGGATGAATAGATTACGAATGGATGACTTAATACAGGCATGGAAAGAACGACGGTCAGAAGTGACTGATGAAATGTATGTATACATGGATGTGTTGGTGAAACGTTGAATGAAAAAGCCTACAGCTAAATTAATATTATTAGCCTTATATGATTGAACAAGTTTACAGTAGCTTTAACCCTTCTCGCGCGCGAGAGAGAAAGAGAAACAAAAAGACAGAGACAAAGAACGAGAGAGACAGGGAGAGAGAGAGAGAGAGAGAGAGAGAGAGAGAGAGAGAGAGAGGGAAGCAGACAAAGTCTATGCTGCTCAGAGGGTAGTTAGGGTCTCCAAACTACGGCCCGCGGTCAAATGGGGTCCGCGAGGTCCTCTCATGCAGCCCGCGGAGATCGCTTTGTCCACGGAATTAATAAAATAATTTAAAAAAAAACATTTTAAAAACCACGTTTTTCTTGTGGACTAAAAAGTAGAAAATTAATTTTTCTTCCGACCCTAGGGGATCTACCAATGACTGCTTGTAGATTTTGTGCAGGTTCTTGTGATGACTGTTCATACATTTGATGACAAAAAAACGTGGGTACGTTTTCGCTTTAATCATAAATCTGCCCGACCCACGTTTTTTGTCATCAATGACGAGCAGTCATTGGTAGATCCCCTAAGGTCGGAAGAAAAAATTATTTTCTACTTTTTAGTCCACAAGAAAAACGTGGTTTTTTAAAAAAGTTTTTTTTAAGTATTTTATTTTCTCCTTTTTAGTCCGTTGCTACACATGAAAAACGTGGTTTTTAAAAAGTTTTTTATATAGTTTATTTTCTAATTTATCTAATGACTTGATTAAGTATGACTTGACTAAGTGTTTTTAAATACACGGACTAAAAATCTTGAGCGACCGATACGCTTTAAACAGAGAAGGGGCGTAATTTAATCAAGCTAATTTATTTAGGTCTCTAATTGCTAGTTTTTTATGATTGGATCTGAAATTGTTATGTGAGCTTGGCAGTGCGAGACCCACAGCAGCCTACATGCCGTGACCAGTATTCGAACCTGGGTTGTCGCGGCCACAACGCGAAGTACTAACCACTATACGATCACGGCCAGCGCGCTCACATCGATTGGGGCCGAAGTAACTGTGTCAATAGGCCTCCAGTCTTGTCGATATCTTTAGAAATCATGCCCTCGATTTTATGGTCCTTGGGGCGTAATTTAATTAAGCTAATTTAGGTCTCTAATTGCTAGTTTTTATGATTGCATCTGAAATTGTTAGGCGAAAATAGCCTGCATGCCAAATTTCAGATCTCTAGAGCAATCAGAAGTGGGCTAATTTTCGATGTCAATTTTAACAACAAACATCCAAACAAACAAACAAATAAACGCGAAGCTGAGTTAAGAAAAACGTGTTAAAAAAAAGTTTGTTGTAGGTGGCTGAGGAACTTTGCCCAAAAATTCAAACAATTTGAAAATGTAGCTTTGTGTGCAAATACCATTTCAAGTCGTGTGTCAGACATTGGTGAAAACATTGTGACTAAAATAACGAAAGATGAGAGTTTCGCCATTTTTCAATTGCAAATGATGAGTTGCTTGACATCTGCTCCACCTCTCAACTGCTTGTGTTAATTAGAGGGGTGGATGAAGATATAATCATAACACAAGAGCTGGTTTCCCTACATAACATGTATGGCACTGTTACCGGAGAGGATATATTCCATGAGTTTTAAAGAAATGCGTGTCCCGAAGCGCCTTGGGATCCCCTGTGAGTACTATGGCTCTTACGTTCGTTTTAAAAAAAAAGTTTATATACTAAAGACACGAAGGGCAACAATAACCGTTGACAATATCGAATAAGGCGCGTCCTCTGGCTCCCCGGTAGGGGGCAATTTTGCGTCCCAAGCTCTCCTGTGAGCACTATGGAGCCCCGACTTGGCGCCCCGGCTTGTCTTGGCTAGGAGCCCCGGGCTATTCTGTTTTAATAAAGCTATAGCCGAAATTAAACAATGCATAAGAACGAATTTAACTTTTCAAGCGGCAAATTTTTCCAAAGGACGCCAATTTTTTCTTGCATTTTGAATAATTAAAAGCTCGTGTGGATATGCACAACTTGCGCACTGATATACGTTTTTCATCAGCTACGTATTTGTTTTGTTTGCATGAGCCATGTAGCAAATATTAATTATTAGCTAATATTAATTAAATTTCATACCTATGTGAAAATAGTTTACTAAAAATTTTAATGAATTTTTATTTTTTCCAAAATTAAATGTTTTCTTCGTTTATTTTTGTATGTTTGAACAGAGCGGTCTTGATCTTAGAAGTGACGTTTAACATGTTTGCACAGAGCGCGTATATACACACATACACGCACAGATACATAAGCATATGCACACACACATAATGTAAATCCTGACTTAAATCTTCACTGGCTAAATTTTAGATTTTTGCACAACGTGGTTATTTGTAACGTAATGTTTCTAGTGGCATTAAACGTTAGATTTTACAATGATTACAAATATTTTATTTAAAAAAATTCATTACTTTAGATTAAATAGTGATAAGTTTTATTGCAGAAAAAAACATAACAAAATAAAGGTCAGTAAAAAAAAAGAAAACAACAAATAATGTTACAAATAAAAACATATGCGTAGACCATACAAAGTAAAAATATAAAAAACTTTAAAAATATATTCACACAGCAGACAAAATAAAGTTAATATTTAACTAACTGGAATCAATTGCGTTTATATCATAAGTTTTTCTCTTTATTTTTCATACCTTTTTTCTGTTCCAGTTGGAAACTTACAAGCGAAAATTTTCCCCTTACGCCAAACTGATTCGTTTCCAACCTGACAAGTCGGTCAAGATCAAATGACAATGTCTTGTGACTTGCTATTAGACGTATTTTTAAAAAAATGGTTACTAGATAAAGTGTTAATTGTAGGGCGATTCTACCGTCACTAAATAAGGGCCTTCAATGGTTGCGCAGATTATTATATTCATGTGATTTTCTAACCACTAAAATTATATTGTATACTTTGTCATTTGATCAATGTAAATCAGTACACACAATTTTAAATGAACATTTATAGTTTTTGCACTTGTTTCACATTTTCACGGTCATTAGTTTAGTTAAATATTTATTTACAGGATTGAGTAAAACATTATAAGGTTTATGCTTAAGATTAATTTAAACGTCAAAATTATAGAATACGGTCATGTTTAATTTTTATATAATAATAATATATAATTTTAGATTTATTAAATTGTTAAGGATTAAATTTTACGATTATTATCAGATTTAGGCTGTTACATATCTCAAACATTGTGTAAGGCAATTACAATTCAATATTTCATATATGATGTAAAGCAATTTCGACTTAGCATTTTGAATTTAAAAGTTCGTCCACTGACGTTAATAATATTGTTCTAATGTGCAGGTAATGTCTTACAAAGGTCTAAAACATAATGGAATATGCTTTCTAAATATGATATACATATGCAATATGAAATGTTTTCTAATTAATAGTTTATACCAATTGTTAGGGTTTAATTTAAATCAACTATTTTCGATTCCTGCCATTTGCCTGTAAAAATTGTGAAGAGCCTGTCCACTATAATTTTCTTTACCATTAGATCCACTGTGAGGAAGAGACCACCGATAATATCCTAGCCTGTACACATGAGCACCACTGGAGCCTGGACATGTACATGTTGAGTACCAATATTGGAACAAACCACCTGTGTCATGTTCTTGAATCATCTCCCCGAGAGACACCTGTTTAGGACATCCATGTGGATGTGAAACTATTATGATCAAATTTTTCTGAAAATCTAAGGCGTATTTGTTTCTTGCTTTTTTACATAGAACGTCAAAACGTTTAAGCTTCTTGTCAAAATAATCAACCAGCCCAGCGTCACAGGTCACACAAATCACCTCACACCTGTCGGAAGGCGTAGTGCCACACCACCAGCCCGAGCCATTAAGACTGACCACTCGACTTTCTTTGTCATCAAAACCGATAACGCACTCACTCTTAACCGCCTCACTATCATCAAATACCACATGTGTGGCTGTCACCACACTAATTTCCTAGGACCTTTGACCACAGGTGCTTTGACCATAGGGGGTTTGACCATAGGGGGTTTGACCACAGCGGACCTTTGACCATAGGGGCTTTGACCATAGGGGGTTTGACCACAGCGGGGCTTTGACCATAGCGGTGCTTTGACCATAGGGGGTTTGATCATAGGTGGTTTGACCATAGGGGGTTTGACCACAGGTGTTTTCTCAGCAGAGGGTCTTTGATCACAGGTGGTCTATCAAGTGGTGTTTGATCACAAGCGCTGCGTCCGGCTTTGATCACAGGTGTTTTGTCCACTTAGGTTTTTTTTTATCTCAGGTGGTTTGTCCAATGCTGTCCATATATGGTAAGGATTTATTTTAAAAGTTGCTAAATTATATTTTAAATTTCGACATGATGTAATAATATGTTAAATCATCATGTATAAATACAAGTCATCTAAACTACTCTATGTCAAAACCATGGACATATGGTCAAACAGATGTACTGACATATTTGCGTGCTATAGTACATCTGTCATTTAGTTAACCGTTTTATGTATTACATCTTTGACTATATTGTTGGCAAGTTTTGTATCATTTTTTATCCTTTATATATGCTATGTATTTTCAAGTACATCTACATTATTTATTTGTGAAACTTGTTATATGTAGCATTATTTGTGTTTCATTTATATTTAAAATAAATCTATGAGGCCTAGCACCAAAGCCGGACACAGCGCTTGTGATCAAACACCAGTTGATAGACCACCTGTGATCAAAGACCCTCTGCTGAGAAAACACATGTGGTCAAACCCCCTATGGTCAAACCCCCTATGATCAAACCCCCTATGGTCAAAGCACCGCTATGGTCAAAGGCCCGCTGTGGTCAAACCCCCTATGGTCAAAGCCCCTATGGTCAAAGCTCCGCTGTGGTCAAACCCCCTATGGTCAAACCCCCTATGGTCAAAGCACCTGTGGTCAAAGGTCCGCGCACCCTAATCCTCCACCAGTTTTTGCTGGGTGTGGCAGATTTCTTACATTTGTGGCATGGACAAGTGCCCCAACCGCCACTCTCTGTACAATTGTATATTCGATACACCACCCCTGTCCCTGTCCTCAAAACGTTCCTTCCTTTGTTGTTATAAAATGGATATTGATTACTGAAGCATGGAACAGACTCTGGTCTTTCTTGACTGATATACTTGGCCTTTATCAAGACCGTTAGGGCAGACAAAGCTTTTACAAAATCCACAATTAAGTCATCTTTGTAACGTGAGGGGAGATGATCCAAGTTAAAATCATTAACAGGTATAAAGCTGACATGACCCGGATTCTTTTTACAGTCGAAACAGTGCTTGTGTAAGTCTGCTTCACCTCCAAGGCAGATCTCTGCTTCGTGATTTCCTGGAGTGTTACAAGGGGAGATAATTAATATGACAAATAATCGGTGAAATGTTCATTTAATTATAGAAAAAAATGTGTTAGGTAAGAAAAAGAATATGTAATGACAGATACATCGCATACCTGGAATAAACGTATTTTGACGACTCTCCGTTGCTTCAAATGTTCTATCATCTATTCCAGCTTGTACATCATCTCCTAAAATTATTTTAGTCACTTTCATAATTTTATAAGCGAATAGCAAAAAAAAAATATTTTTAATCTCTAGACATTATATATATATATATATATATATATATGTATATATATATATATATATATATATATATATATATATATATATATATATATATATATATATATATATATATATATATATATATATATATATATATACATATATATATATAAATATACACGCATCAAGTTCAATCTAACCTTCACTACTTGGATTCCGTTTTCTTTTTCTCTGTCCAACATTCGCCATGACCGATTTTGTTAATTACTCCTGTAGAGACATTATAAAACGTTAAGCATGCACTAATTATACGAATTCAGTATGGATGTCTGTGGCACTTAGGCACATGTTAGACTATTTCATACATATACAGTAGCGTGTAGAGACAGCAGAGACGGGGGCAGTTTTGTAAAAAAACAAAGATATAATCTCATCAGTTAATGTTCTACAACATACATTGTTGTATAGACTCTATGGGCATAGACTAGAGCTGTAACGTGAAAGATTGGGAAACCTTTAAACCACTTCTATGACATATCACTCCTCCTTTTAAATATTTTAATACAGTTGGCCAAAACGTTAATTTTAATAGTTTTGTACTAAGCAAATTAAGAAGCAATTTCTTCTCTAAATTAATATTAGAATAAAGCATACTAAAGAAATGATACAGCTATAACAAGAATGCATTCAAAACTATAATATAAATGAAAAAAAAAACACTTTAATAAAATAAACACGGGAAACCATAACACATCAAACTTCCGTGGTTAAATAGTTATAACCACCTTGCCTGTAATAAAGTTACTCTATTCATAATATTCAGCGGGTTTGAATGAGATAAAAATGTTTTCAAAACACGATTATATGAGGCCGGAAATGAGTTAAAGCATATTTTTATGTGATATGCGCAATCACGATCGATATAACTTTCAATGAAATAGGTTCAATTATCAAATTAGGAAATGGTTTCAATAATTCATTTAAAATTTATTGAGAAACTCTACTACTGTAAGTTTTATAAATCGGAAATATAGTACACTTCATTCATATTAAAATAAACTTAGCTGTGAAACAGTCAACTTTAGCTTTTGGTTAAAATTTGAACTGTTTGTTAAAAGGAAACAATGTAATTAACATTACAGCTGCTTTTACGGTGGCTAAAAATTGACATAATCAAAACAGTCTTAACATCATTAATAGATGAACATTATGTATGACAAAAAATTACCCATTAACCACAAGTGTGATTACACAAAATCAACATAACTTAACCACATGAAAACAGTGCGATACTATGACAGGGTTTTAAAAAATGAAACGTGAAAAATAACTCGAGGCTAAATTAAACATTTTAAATTTAATTTAGGCATTTACGAGCAATGTGAACATAAAACTCTCAGAAGGCTTGAATCTACAATATAAATCTTACCTTCCTTCCACCGGATGGTGATTGCACTGAGATGTTGCCGGTTGCCGCTTTACTTAAATAAGGAAGAGGTTGTTACGTCATGTCCTATTAACTCGAGTAACGTCAAGGAGTGTAGAGGTAACGAGTGGATTTGTGTCAGCATGGCGTCGGTAGCTAGAACATATGACGCAAACAGATGACGCTCCCAGCCTAACCTTGTGAGTTTGTTTCCTGTAGATCGGGAGTTAAGTCTTACATAATAAAAGACTTAATTTTTTTATCATATGTATAATACAGTGACGTCGTTAGGTCCGGTTTGTCACCCAGTGCGGCAACTAATGGTGTCAACCCCCCCCCCCCCCCACGAAAGAATTGTATACATACATATATATATATATATATATATATATATATATATATATATATATATATATATATATATATATATATATATATATATATATAAACCATATACACTTGTAAGTCTGTGTATACGCATGTGTATATGTTTTTAATATATATCTTTTTTAATGATTTTAAATGTTTTTTAAACTACGCATCTTCTTTGTTTTTATGTATAAGAAATCATTAACATAGAGACCAAATACTTTTCCGTATCTGCTAGAAGCTCTACCTCTTATGGGTATACTGAATTTTGAAAAAATTATTATAATTTTACATATTCCACTGTATAATATACAAAATGTCAAGATTAAAATGATTTAAGAAGTGAATTAATTGTTTCAAAAGTTTTGTCAACTCTTTTCATAGCTGACGAAAGGCGTCTAATTGTGTCAATGTTGCAAAGCAACAAGTTCTATTTATTTGTTGCTCGCTTTTTATTGCTTATCGAAATGTAGATTTGTAAATTTCCAATGTGGTGCCACCCGAATCCACTTCGGTTGACGGTGCATTTGGTTTCATCCCTATCCCCTACCTTTTTGTCGAGTGGCGTCAACTTTTATAAACCCACCTAGAAAAAGCCTTGAGGGGCCTAACTCTGACAGTTATTAATTCAAGTGGAAATTTCTTATTTAGAAATTTATTAAACTTTGTGTCACCCCAATTCCAGTAGTCGATTGACAAATCAGTAATTACATATTTCAACAAAAGTTTTTTCCTCAGGCAAATGTTACAACATTTAGCTGGTGTCACGCCCCCCCCCCCGTGATATCTTTAAACTTTGCACCTGTTCTCACCCTCCCAACATCACCAATTCCCCCACTAGATAAAAGCCTCTTTGTATTGTAGTACAGTCAACGAAGTTACGTAATAAGATTTTATTTTTCGCTGAGCAAGCAATTATTTTTTGTATAAGTAACATTTGTATGACGCAGCTTTTAACGTGTCTACTTAAAAACACTTAATCTCGCGCAAGTAGATTTGACACGACCTTGAGATTTTGTGACCTCCCACGACAGTAAACTATGTCACTTAGGACGTCACAAAGCGTCTCGTTATCATATATCATCAAGACGAATAAATGCTGTATTTTCAAAGAAATTTTTTGCGTCATTTCTATTAGTAAATTGCATTAGAAAATGTAATATTAATTAAGTAATATAACACATAGATAAGAAAGGGGGGGGGGTGACACCAAGAAACAACTTTTTCATTTCACATAGATATCAAAGTTTTCTTAAGTAGGCTTAACAGACTGATGACTGATAAAAGCCGAATATGCTACGTAGTGTAGCGTATATATAATAAAATAAATGGAGTGGGGGGGGGGGGGGGCTGAGTGAAACCAAGCATTTTGTAAAGAAAAATGGAATTGGTCAAATGCAACACACAATTTTAAGCGACTAATAAACTCTAGGCTTACAAAATACTACACCATGTTTTGGGAAGATTATAATGACTAAAATAGTGAACCTTCTCATCAAATTGCTAGTTAAGAAAATTACCAATACACGGCCAGAGAGTACGCGACAATATATTCAGTAAATGATATTTACATAATAATTACATACAGGATATAAATAAGAAAATATTTTCCTGACACAGCCAACATAAAAAAAAAAAATAAACACATGCTTTCACGCCCCACTACGGCCACTTACACCAGTCCTCAGCCCAGCGGCTCTATCAGAGAAGATACAATCTTGCACACTTCCGGCTTAAGTAACTTCTAAGCTTCACGCTACAAGAAAAAAAAAAAAAAAAAAAAAAAAAAAAAAAAAAAAAAACTTTCGGGGGATGGCAACTCGGGATATAGACATGATTTTTAATCAATTTTTAATTACTTAACTTAAACTTTTTTTAAATAGAGTAGAATCTCGTAGAAAAAAAGAATTGCGCACCAAGTGAACTGCAAACAATGCGTGTATAATAGTGCGGAATATTAGTTCTGTCTAAATTCATTAGCCATCGGTACTTGTACACGTGAATTATAGGCCCATATTTTGAATGTTAAACGTGTTTGAGATGTGTAAAACGTCGAGATTTGTGAACATCCCCATTTCGATTTTTTGCACGTTTTGTCGTGGATAAGTCGGAGGGGGGGGGGGGTATTTTGTAAAAGGGGTTGATGTCCAGGTTTTTTTTTTGACCGGACACGAAGAACTCGAATTTTGTAGTCGCTTACTGGGGGTGAGGTCTTCGTGTTAACGCCCACACATCAAATTTTATATTAACGATACGCAATTTTAAATTGTATAGATTACCTATGGTTTTAACAATGAACATGTTCTGAATATGACCATTAGAAACATGTCTGAAAGTCTATTTTAAGTTTTATTAACAAACATCTTACCATTCGCTACATGACATTAATAAACACCTTCCGATTAAAAAATCTGGATAGAATAAGGATAGAACCACATTATTATCCATTAGCACGATACTACATAGGGTTAAATATAAAGAGCATTCTAAAATTAAACATTGCAACACCACACTATGGAGGAAATAACATAGGTAGCTAGCAACATTCCAAGGAAACAGAAGCATTATTGAGGAAGACACACAAAAATATACGACATCCTAATCAAACAACAAGCGACACCCTTATACACGAGAATTAGTTGGGCCAGGGAACACAATATAATAGACAAAGATACATTTAGAAACCTACATAATAAACGCATTACACCAAACGAAAGGGAAGTAGCATACAGACTGATTTTTAATACAACTCCAGGTTCACGAAATACAAAGTCAATTCAAAATGTTTAAATAGCATGTCAAACGTGTAAACATAATATACAAGAAACTGAGAAACACATTTATTTAGATTGTATATTAGAAAGCAAAGCAAATACTTGCAAAAATATAAAAAACCACCAATCAAACAGCCACAACAAATAAAGCAACCACATTGAACTTAATTATTACGACTATACAAAGAACAGAAGACGAAAACAGACTAGTAGCAATGGCTATTTATAGATCGAATATATGGCAAATAAGGAATAAATTCAGATTTTATTTTACAAAAGACACAGACATCGAGTTAAAAAAAAATATTTCAAGCAAAGCTAAGACATAGACTGGGAACTCTCACTTAACTAAAAAAAAATAATTAAAAACAAATGTATGGGAAAACAATTAATAAAGTATTAATTTTTATTAAGACAGTCTCAAGCCAAACATCACTCGATCAACTCTCGAGTAAAGTAACATTAGAACAGTCTTGGGTTTCCGAGGTTTTAAAAGGACACAATCTGAATAGTTAAAGGAGATACACACCTCACCCCTCTCCCCCCACACACACTTCCCCCCACCCAGCCGTACTGGCAGCGTGCGCTCGTCGCCGGGAGTCAATTTTGTGTCATGCAGGTTTTTGGAGTGATGGATCAGTGTGGGTGTTACGAAGACCCTTCTCCCAAGGTCGTTTCTATTTCTGCCCATGGGTAGCTACAATGTGAACTTTTGACTTCGCAGCTGAGGATGAGGCACAGTGAGCTAGGCAGTCAGAAGAAAGCGAGTTTGCACACCTTATTTTAGTCTAGTTCTTAGGCCATTTTATTTTCTCCATTTAATTTTTATATGTACAATTGATGTTTTCTACATTTTATTACTATATATATACAATTGATGTTCATGTCTTGGAAGCTGCGTAAAGCCATAAAATAAATTATTATTACTATTTTAAATGTTTAAAACAAATAAATTTAAAAAAAAAAATTCGTTTTCATTCTCTGTAATCCAAAATCTATTTCAGCTCTACTTAAAAGCCCAAACCCCCTTCAGCCCATCACGCCCATGGAAAAAAAATCCCTTGAATCATCATTTATTTACACATTTGCATTTTCAGTTAATTTTAAAAAAAATTTGTAATTAGAAGTTTTGTATTAGATGTATATATAAGTAAACCATCTTAAATGAATAAAAGTAGGCTACAAGTAAGAAAGAAGTATTACTATTGTAAATCTGTATCAGTCCTCACAAGCCGATGATTAAACTGTAATACTAAAGCGAACATGCAAGGCAAACTGACGCTGTCAATTACATGTTTGAGGCAAAAACACAAAAACAAAAAAAACAACTGTTTTTATATGAGGTTTTTAGCGATTTCCGCAATCGGATACTAGCGTACCCATCACGAGCGTTGCTGCGCAAGAGTCCTACACACCAAAGTATGGAAGCATTTATTAATAAAATTACATGTACAGGAATGATTTACAACGTAGTTTTATACGCGTACTTTAAAATCACATTTGAATACAGCGTCCACAGCAAACAGTATACAAACATGACAACTGAGAGAAACAATTAAGATGTTTAAAAGAAGTAGTTATATTTTTAGTTGTCGAAAAGTATCTGTTGAGAACATAATTATCCTGAGACCAGCGGTAAAAATATTATTAGTCGCCCATTCCAATCCACTGTGGTAGATAAAAATCTTGTTTCACAGGCAATACACCAGACTCCCGTTCGTAGTAAATCGTGATACCCTCACACAGCCAAGCGCACCACCAGCCGAAGGTGCCTATAGAGAGCACGAAATGATCGCTACTGGACAGGATGCTCATGTGCTGTACAGGTGAATCAGGGGGCAGCATCTCGACATCTGCCTCGATTAAATTTTCCTGGCACCACTTGAAATCGTCGCTTGCTACTAAAAACCTCGTTCGGTTAAAAAACATTTTCCTGAAGTAATTAAATGCTTTGATGAAATATGACTTTTGCGGGTCGCCATACACATCCTTTGATCGTTTTCGTTTTAATGTGTCCCCGCGTCTAACATGGACGCCTATAAAAGTTGTGTTAGGGTACAACTTGTGTGCTTTTATGTAAAATGTTGACGTTGTATGACGTACAGATTCATGGAACTGAAATTCGCTGCGTATTAGAGAACTTATATGATCGAAATACTTCCAGGATTGAAAATAACCTGACAACGTAAGATTTTCTGCGGGCAAGTTCATCAGAGTTGGTTGAAATTTGGAAATATTCTTTTCTTGTACATGTTTCCATCTGAAATAAAATATTTTTTTAAAAAAGTTCAAAATAAATATTCACATGATTTAGCATTATAATTTTTCTAAAATGGAGCTTGTGGTTGCTGACTCAAGCTTTTTGTTAATGCACAAGGGCATGTTAGCAGCCAGAGTTTCTTTCAGGCATATCTTCGGGGATGGTCCGCCCTCTCTCCCAAAGAAAGTCTACCGCCCTCCCCCCCAAAAAATGGAATTTATATAGAAAATATATGAAAATATATACTTTTACCAAACAAAATCCATAATAGTTTGAGAAAGTATCTTATGAATTAAGAAATGACAAAGTAAATGTGCTACACGTACACGTACACGTACACGTACACGTACACGTACACGTACACGTACACGTACACGTACACGTACACGTACACGTACACGAACACGTACACGTACACGTACACGAACACGTACACTCACACCCACGAGAGAATAACTAGCGCTGTAGCTTTCAACTAGCTCATACTTCGATGTCTAGAACAACGACTAAATTTAGGCAAAGCTGTTTTCTCTTTCTCATCTTTCTCATCTTTCTCAACTTTTATACAGTAGAGAGATAATAATATGACTGTAGGCTCTGTCAGAATCAGCGGACCAACCAAAGCTTTTCTGATGGCATAGATGATAAAACAGACAGTGAAGGCAATTTAGTAGAATTAGTAGAGCATTTGGGCAGAACAGCAACATCGTATTATTTGGAAATCAGTGCTGAGAAGAGTAAAGTCATTACTAGCAACACAAATGATACAGTGGAAGGCATTCGGGTAAATTTTCAGGGGGAGGCACTCTTTATTCTTTCGTGCTATCAGACAATGGAGAGAAACAAAAATTGCCCAATCTAAGAAGTATTTGGAATGGTTGAACGACTTCAATTGGTATGTGGTCAGGCCCGTCTTCTTATATCAAATCATTTCATGGACACTCAAAAGATGAATCAGATTCCTAGAAATAAGATATCCTACCCAGATCATATAATAAATGAAGCGGTCTATGAAATAATTACTAGGGTGTTTGGTCACTTTAAGAACTTACTAGGAATCGTCCAATAAATTGAATGTATGTGCATCATGAATGTATTCATATTTACAAGTATGTAGTATATACTATGTTGTTGTATTGAAGTGCGAATTTAATCGATGCATACATGTTGTTTAGTCGAAGATATTAAAAGCTAAAACACACGATACGCTCGATTTAATGAAGAGGCGTAGCGACCCTTGCCGGCGCCCGGGGACAAACTATCAATTTGGCGCTCCCGACGGGAGCAAAATTTTCAAACTTTTGATTTGAACCCCCCCCCCCCCGTCAAACTATTTATAATGCAAAAATGCAGCTAAAATGACATTTTAATTTGTTTTTACAACCCATTTTGGCGCCCCCTAATGTCGGCGACCGGGGACATATGTACCCCCCCTGCCCCCCCCCCCCCCCCCCATCGCTTCGCCTCTGCTTTAATGCTAATATGAACATCAATATTGATACTTTTTTTTATCAATAGCAAATAATAACTTACCCAACGGCTGAAATATCATTCTCTATATAAGTTAAATTGAAAGATTCAGCAACAAGCAAGCCGTTTTCCATGACTGGGCTTCTGCCCTGTTTAAGTGCGATCCCTAGCAACGATGCGTAGATGAACATCTGGTTGCCTAGACGACCGCGGATACTGTTCTCTTTAACCATAACATAAAGCATATGCTTGCTCTTTCCTTGTTCGATGGCTAGAGATGTTGAATTTACCGATGCATTGGGTGTTGTAGATTCAGCATGCGACTTGACAAATGACTGTATTAAGTTCCACGAATGAATACTCATCTGAAAACTGTACATCTATAAGTTAGGTGTTGCTTGTCAAACTATGACATTTGTACAAATAATACAATTATTTTTAAAACGTAGTTACAAAAATATCTTTCATCTAATAAATATTAATCCAAAAATATTGTATTAATTGCGTATGGCCTATTTAAAAATGTTGTGCCACATGACAAATGATAAATATTTCTTAGTGTGCAATTGAAAACCAATAAGATTCGATAACATTTACGGAAATAAATGTAGCGCTATAATTTAGAGACGCTCTTTTTAATATTCTTCGAGGTATTTTTGTGTCATGCCGAGTAAAACATTTTATTAAAAAACTAAAAAATTTAACAAAATATCTTTAAAAACTAATTGTATCTTTATCAGAGAATGGACGTGTTGGCCTACCTGTCATTGAAGATTAAGTTAATAACGATGAGCATCATGCAGAATATCAGGAAAATTCCAAGACTTTTCAAAGAAAAATTGTTTATTTGAGGAAAAAACTCAGCCATTGTTCTAAATATTAGGATATAAACGCTATACTTATTATACCAAATGTATGATGCAAAAAGATGTGTGTAGACTACTTAAAACAGTTTTAGAAGCCTAAATCTACAACAAACAAACAAACAAACAGACGATTGTTAACTCAAGAAATCCCAGGCTTTTTGCCCCAAACACAGAAGCCTCGTAAACCTGTAAACACAGAAGCCTCGTAAATCTGTAAACACAGAAGCCTCGTAAACCTCTAAACACAAAAGCCTCGTAAACCTTTAAACACAGAAGCCTCGTAAACCTGTAAACACAGAAGCCTCGTAAACCTGTAAACACAGAAGCCTCGTAAATCCGTAAACACAGAAGCCTCGTAAACCTCTAAACACAGAAGCCTCGTAAACCTGTAAACACAGAAGCCTCGTCAACCCTAAACACAGAAGCCTCGTAAACCTGTAAACACAGAAGCCTCGTCAACCCTAAACACAGAAGCCTCGTAAACCTGTAAACACAGAAGCCTCGTCAACACTAAACACAGAAGCCTCGTAAACCTGTAAACACAGAAGCCTCGTCAACACTAAACACAGAAGCCTCGTAAACCTGTAAACACAGAAGCCTCGTAAACCTGTAAACACAGAAGCCTCGTAAACCTGTAAACACAGAAGCCTCGTAAACACAGAAGCCTCGTAAACCTGTAAACACAGAAGCCCCGTAAACCTGTAAACTAGCAACTACTGTAAACCAATCAATGTAAGAGTGACGACAGATAAATCAATCAATTAACAGCTGTCTTGCAGAATGTTGTTCGACAAAGGCTATAAAAGCAAATCTTGTAAAAAAAAAGTAAAATAATTATATAATGTATTATGGCCACAAATTCGGGATCTGGAGAAGACGACTACACTAAAATACATTGCAAGATGTTTTAGACTTGATTCAAGGGAGATAACAAGTTGGAAAAGAGGCAAAGAGCTAAGTATGGGAAAACACTTAGTAGGCACATGTACGAAAATGTCAAACATGTAGGCCTGTGTACTGTAAAACAGAAGGTCGTCCACATTTTAACGTAGCTTTCCCAGCCAGGAGAGAACCAACAGAAGATCAACCATATTACTGTTAGAAGAAACTAAATGATCTTAAGAATAAAAGAGTAAAACAATGAGCAGAAGTTGCAGACAGTACCTGTTTCAGTTTTAACTTTACAAAATCTTCCAAAAAAATTAAGTCTAAAAAACCGCTATTATCCTGAAAATGGTTCTCACTCACTGATCTACTGAACCGCACGTTAACATCTGGTGTATACGTTTCTTAAACCTGGACCCACTACACGCCATACGCATCAAGCATTCAAAGCAGGGGCGGAACTACAGTGTCGGCAGACCCCGCAGACTTGGTGGTTGTTTTGTAAAAAGATTACCGTAGCTGCGGTTTGATTATCTTTATTGTATAGACACCACCCCACGCTCTTGTATATTCCTTTTCCCTTTGTTTTTAAATATATATATATATATATATATATATATATATATATATATATATATATATATATATATATATATATATATATATATATATATATATATATATATATATATATATATAGTTCCGCCCCTGATTCAAAGGTTGAGCTGAATAAGGTTTACACATTTTATGAGGGCCGGAAAAAACAAAACAACTACATACAATTTTATTACTATTGAGCGAAACATGTAGTATGTAAGAAAAAAATCGTTGAATTGATTGATAGACGGACGGGCGGACTGGTGAGTGAAGGGATGAACGGACAATAGGGTACAGGGCATTACCTCCCCCCACCCAATCTCCATTCTGCGGGAAGTACTGTCCCCATCCCGTGCATTATCCCCCCCCCCGACCACGACATTCACACTCGGAGTAATTACCCCTTTGTCAATTACTTCCCTGTCAATTACTCCCCCCCCACCCCCCTCCCCGTTCAGTAGGACATAGCCTCCCCCGGTCACAGCTTAAGGTGCAGTTAGGGCTAGGGCTAGAGTTTGGATTAGGGCTAGGGCTAGAGTTTGGATTAGGGATAGGGCTAGGGTTAGGGCTAGGGCTAGGGCTAGGGCTAGGGCTAGGGCTAGGGCTAGGGCTAGGGCTAGGGCTAGGGCTAGGGCTAGGGCTAGGGCTAGGGCTAGGGCTAGGGCTAGGGCTAGGGCTAGGGCTAGGGCTAGGGCTAGGGTTTTTCTTAAGGTTAGGATTAAGGTAATATATAGGTAATATATAAAATTTTAGTTTGAGTCAGGATTCGTGAACTTGGGGTGGGGGTAATTCCCTATGTGGGTAATTGACAAGTTAGTAATTGACAGGGTATAATTGTTCCGGTGATAATGTGTGGAGGGGGGATGTCCGGGGGCGGGGGTAATCTCGTAGACCCCGGACAATAGAAGACAGTAAACAAAACAAAAAGACTTTACCGCACAGCGTGTAGCAGTGAACGCTCAATAGTTAACATTATAGAACATCACCAATTAGTAGGAGTTATACATCAAAAGCAGTGTGAAAAATCGATAAGTCGATCTTGAAAAAAATAGAAAAATATCTAACGTAAAAAAGCAAACTAAGTTTAGGAAGAAATTTGTACATGTATAATAAAATCAATGTACAGAGTAATTACATTTACAAAATATGCAAACAATTATTTTAATATGTCCAACTTATACATCAACTTGTAATAATTAATAATATGTACATATGTTCATATATAGATGTATACATCTGTAAATGTAAATTTTACTTGTGTTAAATGTGTTTACATTAATTTTTAACTGTTGTGCTCACATATAAGATGACGTTGGATGTTTACAGTTGTAAAGTGTTTCTGTCCGTCGGTTACTACATTGTTGGAAATTATTTGGCCCACACGTACCTATTTTACATTACAGACGCATTTAATTCCGAATATTCCTGATCGAATTTATTCTATTTTCTTCATTTACGGGCAGTCATTGCGCTTATCGAACTGAGTGGATGCATTTGAAAAAAAAATATTTTCAAATGTTTAGGGATATAATTTTTCTTTCAAGCAGAGTGTTATTCAATTTTTTTTTACTAATATTAAAGAGTTATCCGAACAAACGTAAATTATTCCTTACATCTTCTTACTAATTAACAATGGCTTTATTTTGTATTAATTAGTTTTGATTAACTGTAATGCAATGGATGTTCTTAAGTAACAGAGCAATATCTACATACTGTTATTTACATAAATAGTATTTACAATTTTTCAAATGTAAGTTACTCTAAAAACTGCAATCACGCAATCACAAATTGTCAACACCGCCTCCCTTATGGATGTTGGTCATGTACGGACAACCCTATTTGATCCCATCGATTTGTACTGTGTTTAGAGGTCAACACCTATGTTGTCGAAGTGACTCGACTACACTAGACATACAGATACACCTACGGTTTTAGAATATCTACACTCTTAATCCTGGTTAAACAAGAGGGAATCTTAAAATTTTATCCCCCCCCCCCTAGAGGCTGTTTGAGGTTTACATAGTTGCGTGTGTGCAACAATAACATCTGGTTCAGTCTAGTGACGTCAGGAATTGTCTTTCAGACAAAACGTGTTGCAAACATATCGGCCAGTAGTCAAGAATTATTAGAAATACTAATTATCTTGATGTAACTGCAGTTACATTCAATTTTAATGGAAATAGAAGGATATGCTTTCATTTTTACTTTTGAATATTATTACTAGTTTCTTAATGCAATTAGTGTGAAAATGAAGACTATAATTAATCAATTAGCCTAATTAATATGCTTAATCGGCTAAAGCAGTTCTTTATCTTTATTTATCTGTTTTCCTTTATGTATTTATTTGTGTGTGTTTTTTCTTTTACGGATTTATTTCTTGATTGTTATGTAGCTGATATACATATAAACATTGTACACTAATAAATTTGGTAAGGTATTAGTGTCACAGTTAATGTTAACAAAATTGCAAACATAATTTTATTACAACCGTATCGACAACTACCGTACCACGAGTACTGGACTTCACACACACACACACACACACACACACACACACACACACACGCACACACGCACGCACGCACGCACGCACGCACACACACACACACACACATGTATAATAAGACAAATTTAGACAAAACCAAATAAAACAAATACCCTCCACTTTGCCCATCGCTCTACTCTCTATGAAAAAAAATTAATGTAAAACTTAAACCACAAGTACAAATTCAGTGTTTTGTCAAAATTGACCAACATTACACTCCATCATATTCCATAAAACAATTTATTTTTAAAGGCTTTTGACAGAGAAAAAAAAAGATAAATTCTTAAACAATTGTATATTAAGCATAAAAACATGTACATGATTTACAAACGATATTGATGATACAAAATAATTGTTTTGTATACAATCGAATGCAATTCAGCTTATGAATTGCTGTAGCTGAAAGGAAGATACGGGGAAAGTATCAATCAAACAAAGGGAGAGATACTAACAAATTCGCCACACGATTTTTTTCTTTACAATGGAACTAAGAATTACACAGTTATAATACAAATTCCCAGTGATAATATATACTTTCTAATAAAATTTAAATATTTAATAAACTACAATCTTTGAGTGTGACAATGTATAACGGTTTTTTGTCTATTTTTTCGTCAATTCCCCCTACCTCCCCCTCCCCATCGTCCCCTAAATGATACATTTCTGGTAGTAGTTTCACATTTTGTTCGGGTAAATTAAAATGTGAATACAAATTACCGTTGTAGTAAACTGTCTCAATTCTAGCCACCCTAGGTTTTCTTGCACTGCAATTAGTTTGTGAATGTGACCTATTAGACATATTTAGTTTTCATTTTCTAATTTCTGAAAATATTCCATTTTCTCATTACGCCTGAGTTTCATAAACCAGTCCGTTCGTAGAGCGAAATAATAATATTTTTCGCGAAACAATTTGGCCATGATGATGCCCATTGAAGACTGGTCGTTACGCATGCAGTAGCCAAATCTTGGAGGCTGTATACGTGGTGGACAGAACTGAACTGTGTGCTGCGGGACTGGACATGTGCAGGCTGCATTAAGGGCACAGCCAACCCAAGGATCGAGAATAGTTTTCTTAACCAATGGCTCTCTGAAAAGATTAAGTATTATTCATACACATAAAAATATAAATGTACACAAACAGGTACACAAATACATATACATGAACACGTTTAACGTTTCACGTATACGTACACGCACACGCAAACGCAAAGGCAATCGCACAAGCACACGTACACGTACACGTACATAAAAAAAACATGTTTTCATTAAAAAATAGTAACACATTTTTCAAAATATGTATGTTTTACTGTAACAACCATTCAAATTGCATTACTACAAAAAAAAAGAAAACTAAATTAAATTGTGTATTTTTAATATAATAACATTAGTGAAAGTTGTCTTTTAAACTAGCAACGAACCCACCTGTGGAACATCCCAAAAGCCATTTCAACTTCTACAAATGGTAGGTGGGCACAGGGCGAGTCGCCAAAATATTGAAACATCTGGAATATTATTTGTCTTTAGGTGAGTAGGTAAGATTACGAAATGTATTTGAACAAGATGATAACTGAATTAATGTTCCTCTAAAAATAACCATAAATGTAATTTTTAATATTTTTTTTTACCTGCTTAAGAGTGTAGTATGGATTAGCAAAATATTTGGGGTTGCATCGGATGGCTACACCTTGGCGTTTTGTTTTTGATACCATAGCAGGTATGGCCTCTGGCAAGACGAATCTATTGAAAACATTTCAAGCAACGTAAAAATCGGCGACAAACAAATTTTTAGTTAAGGAAGATAAATACTAAATAACTACTCATATTTTTTTGGCATCTAACATATTACATTAATGTGCAAAAAACAACTAAAATACTATTTCTCCAATTTAAAAAGAGCATGTTTCATAATGATACATTTAATTGTTATATAGTTTTTTTAAATGTTGATCCGAATAAATCTAAACAAAAGTTCATTATTAAAAAGTACCATCATTGACCATAAGAAAAAAATGTAACAGACCTAACAGACGCATCTGCCCAAATGACAACGTTGGCTTTAGGATACACAGCACTGACTGCTATTGGCTTCCAGGCAAAACATTTCAAAGATTTAAAGTGAGGAGGAAATTTCTCAAAAAGAAAATCTATAACTATACACCTGTAAAGTAGATTGGGAAAAGAGTTAAAATCGTTATTTGAGCTACTTGAAAATATCGTCTAATTATTTAGCAAGTCAAATTACGATTCAGTGTACACACTACTTTTATAAAGTATTTTTTCCATACATAAACAACTGCATTCGAATGGTGTACCTATTGCAGATGAGTTGGTCTATCGATACGGACAAATATGTTTAATGATTACCAAACCTTTCGGCTATAATGATGTTGTGTGGGTATTTAAATGTGTGCATTAGGAATTCCCCATCTAGAGCAGCAATAAAAAAGGGACATAATTGTACGATTTTTGTGTAATTTGAAATAATATATGTCAGTGGAATTAAGAAATTTAAAAATCCCGGAATAAAAACACAAAAAAGAGCACTAATAAAAATTATACAGATTTGACTTAAGGTATAATGTAGAAAGTATTTTTGAAAAGGCCAATTGGTTTTGTTTAGTCCTCCTATTTATTTTATGATTGTTTTCTGAGAAATATTCATCAAAATTAAATGTATAAACATTATTTAATAACTCTTTGCAAATTATTTATGATTATGTTATGATAAACCTGCATCATTTCGACAAGACCACCTTTTTAAACAAAATATACTCATTTATATCTTAAACGAGATTTAAAATGGAAGAAATACGTTTAAATGACTGAATGTAACATATCTACTTACTTATTACACTAAAACAATTAATTGTCATTCAAATTTAATTTTTTAAAAAATTATTCGCCTATTTGAGTAAATCTCTTGTCTCAGGTATAAAGATAAAAATAGAAATAATTAACTTTTATACACAATTTATATATATATATATATAGATAACTAGCTTTCGACCAAAGATTTAGATCACATCCCTGGTCAGCTAAAGATACCAACTGTTATTTAGTTTGTCAAGTTATTGCTTGTCTGCAGTTACATTTCAAAACGTTGGTTTTTAGTCATCATTTTTTAAATGGAATATGAGAAAGCTGAAATATTAACTGCGACATTGTTTCAGCACACAAACTAATGTAGCGTTAACAGTGATACAGGAGTGAAATATTAAATACGAAGCATCCACTTTTTTATCCTACATTTACCGTAATGTTTCATGAATGTTTTTTTTACATGCGCCGTATACTGTAAGAAAAAAAAAATCTTTTTACCTGCAATATTTTTTATACTGTATCTTTTCCTCGACAGATAAGCCAATATCAAACACCACTAAAAGATAGTCGGTCAGCAGAGGAAAGACGCCGGTATGCAGTGAGTTTAGTAATGCCTAGGATAGATAAATACTAAATAACTACTTATATATTTTGACATCCAACATATTAATGTGCAAAAAAATAACATACAACATTTTATTTTGCATACAAGAAAAATAATCAATATGATTTTGAAATTAAAAATATATTGTGGACATTTTTAGACGAAATAGCATTGATAATCCACTATAAGGTATCAATAGGATAGTTTTTGATAGATGTTGAAGTCTATTATAAAACGGTGAATAGGTGTATGTTCATATGCAAAAATTAGCAGTTTTATTTTGTTTAATTGTGTTGTGTTGTGTTTTGTTTTGGTTTGGTTTGGTTTGTTTATATAGATAAATGTTTTGGTGTAATTTGCATATTTTGAATTATAATGTTTGAGAGTTAAAAAAAAATACGGCACACATGTAACAATGAATCATTTAAAATTTAAGCAAAACAAATATTTAAAATCTTTACCTGCGATTCCTTAAAATGATTAGATGAAACAGCGCTGACAATAATAACGTCGTATGATCCATTAATCTGATCTGTAAACGATTTTATGACTGCCGTGTACTGATCATCAATTTGTAAATTGTCCTTAAAAGCCAGCTGTTTGATCCTGGTCTCATAATCTGCTGGAAGTATAGGCTGCAAGCATGACTTTCCTAAACTGGTCCTGTTACATTCGTCAGGTTCTACATGCCTAATTCCCTTACACCCGAGGGTGATATTTTCTACATCAGGTGTCATATCGGCCAGATCAAGCTTTTTAGCGAGCTCTTTTGCCAGGAATTGAATTCCATACGATTCATCGGGATTAAATGGAGATTCATCTTCAGAAGTTTGGTTCATTCTTTTGACTTTATTATAGTAACGTATTTTGTGATGTGAACTTCCCGATTTAGAATTCCTGGTAGCAGCGAACTTGAAGATTGTTTGAGCATTAAAGAAATGATAAACACACACACACATACATACACACATACCTACACACATACACACACACACACAAACACAAACACACACACATATATATATATATATATATATATATATATATATATATATATATATATATATATATATATATATATATACATATATATATATATATATATATATATATATATATATATATATATATATATATATATACATAAAGAATGTGATACAGACAGAAATAAAAGTAACGTATTAGAAAAGGTAGTAGGCCTGCTTAAGATGTAGATTTAGTTATAAATATACAAACGTATAATGAAAATCGAAATCGATTACATGTAGATGTAGATATAGAAGTAGATGTAAAGGTTGATGTTGGAGTAGAAGTATGTATTGATGTTGATGTTGCGTTGATGTCGATGTTGATGTTGTTGGTGATGTAAAAAAAAACACTTACCGATATTTTGTTCAAATTGAATACTGTGATGATAGTTAATGCTGTGAGAATCAGGCTTGTAAAAAATGTTTTTCTTGGACATTTCAACATTCTTGGCCTTTATTTCCTTATTAAAATGTAAGCAAAGTCTAATTAAGTCATGCCCTAAAAAGGTCAAAGTTAAAATTTGAGTGAATATGTCTGAGTCTGAACTAGTATAAGTCTGTATCAGAGCCGTAATTTCTTAAGATAATAAAACCTTACCTTCATAAAATGTAAGTAATGCCTTGGTGGAAAATATTGATAGCAGTAGCATTTAGCCCCACGACACAACACACTACCGCGAAAGACTGAGACGCGAGAGTAAAATGGTTATTTGACTAACGCAACAAAGTCAAGTTTTCAATGTTTCATGGCGGGGATTATATGCCATAAGCCCCACAGGGGTAAAGAACAGGAATCGGCTCACGTTTCCACTGTATCTGAAGAAAAAATGTTGACTAAACGTATTGAAGTGTGTAGTTTTTCACACGATCTAAAAACCGTGACTGCTGTATAAAAACATATCCTATCGTATCCTATCTTTCGTATCCTATCTATCGTATCCTATCCTATCGTAACCTATCGTATCCTATCCTATCGTATCCTATCGTATCCTATCGTATCCTATCGTATCCTATCGTATCCTATCGTATCCTATCGTATCCTATCGTATCCTATCGTATCCTATCGTATCCTATCGTATCCTATCGTAACCTATCCTATCGTATCCTATCGTATCCTATCCTATCGTATCCTATCGTATCCTATCGTATCCTATCGTATCCTATCGTAACCTATTGTATCGTATCCTATCGTATCCGATCGTATGCTTTCGTATCGTATCGTATCGTATCGTATCGTATCGTATCGTATCGTATCGTATCGTATCGTATCGTATCGTATCGTATCGTATCGTATCGTATCGTATCGTATCGTATCGTATCGTATCGTATCGTATCGTATCGTATCGTATCGTATCGTATCGTATCGTATCGTATCGTATCGTATCGTATCGTATCGTATCGTAGCCTAGCCTAGCCTAGCCTAGCCTAGCCTAGCCTAGCCTAGCCTAGCATAGTTTAGCCTAGGCTAGCATAGTTTATCCTATCATAGCTTAATTTAGCCTAGCGTAACCTAGCCAAGCCAAGCCAAGCCAAACCTAGCCTAGCTTATCTTAGCCTAGCACATCACATGGTATCACATATCATTTCTTTTCTTTTCTATCCTACCCTACCCCACCCTACTCCACTCTGCTCTAGTCTACTCGATTATATTTTATTTAAAACACTTTTTTGTATGATCCATTATATTTCTTTTAACATAATAACACTATACACGACATCTAAGTTATATTGATTTAGTCATTTTTACGCTACTTAGAATCGAATTTCTTGCCTTTGTGTTTCAAGACTACCGTCTTTATGACTGTGTTTTAAAATTACCTTACGGAAACATCTGGGTTTATCATTTGTTTGAAGACCTATCATTAAATACATTCATTTTGATGGCACTGGATAAAGAAAAACAAAATACACTATAATCAATTCATGGATGGATGGAAGGATAGATGGATGGATTGATGGATGGATTAAATCTACGGATGGAGGAGAGACGGATGGACGGATGGACATATGGATGGACAGATGGAAGGGCGGCTAAATATACTGATGGTTGGATGGATGGATGGATGGATGGATGGATGGATGGATGGATGGATGGATGGATGGATGGATGGATGGATGGATGGATGGATGGATGGATGGATGGATGGATGGATGGATGGATGGATGGATGGATGGATGGATGGATGGGTGGATGGGTGGATGGGTGGATGGATGGATGGATGGATGGATGGATGGATGGATGGATGGATGGATGGATGGATGGATGGATGGATGGATGGATGGATGGATGGATGGATGGATGGATGGATGGATGGATGGATGGATGGATGGATGGATGGATGGATGGATGGATTGATGGATGGATGGATGGATGGATGGATGGAAAGATGAATGGACAGGAAGAATGAACGTATTGATAGACTGATGGATAGATGGATGGGTGGACGGTTTGAATGTATATTTTAAATGGATGTGTTGTGTTAAGTCTTTCAGTTTCAGCCTCACATGATAAAGAGAGAGTGTTGTTTTGAAAAGGCAGGTAGCCTTTGTTTGTACTTAGCCTTAGCCCTTAATCGTCTGTGAAGTGTAATGGGACGAGAATTGTTTACGCTTGGATTGAGACTTGATGTGTAATAGAATGCGTGTGAGTGTGGAGCTGTTGGAGCACGTGTAGTGGACAGGTGTGCTGCAGCGAACGTATGGTATTAGAGTACCGTAGTGTGTTAAGTATGCGTTATCACTTTAATGAATAATTTTTATTATTAATATCATTATTATTTTCATTGATATAATTCAGCAACGTCTATGTATTGTCCTGCATTAAGTGTATTCCTTCCTAGACTTAGTAGAAGAACTCAACAGATAAATCGGATGGATGAAGCGAATTATAGACAGACGGATCGACATAAGGATAGAAGCACGGCAGAGGCGTAGCGACCCTTCCCGGCGGCCGGGGACAAACTTTCGATTTTCACCCCCCCCCCCCCCTCAAACTTTCAATTTCTTTTTCCAACCCATTTTGGCGCCCCATAAGGTCGGCGCCGTATGTCCCCCCCGCCCCCCCCCCCATTGCTACGCCTCTGAAGCACGGATTGAGTTGTGATAATCAAAGCGCTATCGCACTACGTAATACAATGTTACAGTTTGACTCTGATCTCTTCAGATAATAGTAGGATCATATCAAAATCTATTCAAACATCGATTTTTAATTTTCATTTAAAAAAAAAATAGAAACAAAACAGAAAAAAAAAACTCTTGGGAATCAACATGTATACTCAAACATTATCTGCAAATCAATGTAAAATGTAGTTTCGTGTACATGTGCAAATGAGTATTTTTAGTAGTCCCTTATCTATATAAGGATATATACTATTTGGATTATTTTTAATTTGGTAGCCATCTGGTATGTCTGTCTCTTGATCTGACGGTCCTTTTAGTCAATGTCGCATTGCATATAGAATGCTATACAAACAAAAGCCGAACAATACGTTATTCACAATGAAACCACACGATGGAAACGCGATCACAACTTAGTCTAAATAGAACACTGGCCAGGACAGCCCGGCCAGTGCGCGCATTGGCCATCCAAGGTACGAAATACGCTCTTAGTGCTAAGTTGTTCGGGCTTTGGACAAGAGAGCCGGCCAATGCGCACATTGGCCGGCCAATGCGGGCTTTGGCCGCGCTTCAGGCTTTGACCGTAACACACACACACACACACACACACACACACATATATATATATATATATATATATATATATATATATATATATATAACATATAACATGTAATATGCATAATATGTACAATCTAAAATTGCTTACAGCGGTTTGATATACAGTTTAATTATATTATGTTTACATAAGTACACATCAAATTTCATATTCACCTATTTGTTGACGTCGGATTTAAGAGATAAGTTTGGTTTTCATAATGTTAACATCTACTTTGTTCAACGTCCTAAGTAATACACGCCATACGCTTATAGTTTAAGGACATCTGCACACTTAACTCTGGTTACATCTGAGTGGATCTAAACATATTATAGTTTCTTAGTTTGTTTGAAGCTTATACAGTTGTGTGTGTTCAATAATAGCATCTGGTTAGTCTATTGACGTCAGATTTTGCCTTTGTAAGAACATAAACACATATTTATAAATCATCTAAACAAAGTTATATCAACTTTACATTCAGTAAACTAATTAAAATTGGGTTCGTTTTGTATTAACCCGTTTATTAATTTTACCTAACACCCAATAACATTAAATATACGATGCGCATACCAAACGAGTTAACCTACCATAAACAATAATGCAGGGCCCTGTGCTAACAGGAGGGAGACATAAAGGGATGAAGGGGCTTCAAGGAGTTATTTCTGTACTTTATTTATAAAAAATAGGATTAATTATTCTTAAATATAGTTTACTGTTGAAAATATGCTTCTTCAATAATCCAGCTTCCTTCGCTAAAATCCAATTTGAAATTTTATTTAAAACTTATTTTAATGGATAGAGCTTTGTGAGGTTTCCGTTTTAGCAGTATTTAATCTAATTTATTTACTTAGCCAGAAACACATAACGGAATTGTACCTCAATATAACATGTTATGTATTAGAGTCACAGTTAATGTTATGCAAATTCCAATTCTAATTTTATTACAAAATTATCGACTACAACCGTAACATGAATACTGGACTTGACACATACAAGATAAGCGGTGATGTTGACATTTACAACGGTGTGTAAAAATAGTTCCTAAATGGTTCAAAGAAATGTGGCGATGTATACGTTCATTGTTTTTTTTAAATTCGTTGTGATTACCATAGAAATAAATAGCTTCAATAAATCCTCATTAAATAAATATATGCAAATGTGCATCACCCTTACATCTGTTTCCCACAGGCGATTGTTTTAGTATCGTTGTGTTGTATACATAGTAGAACTAAATTGTTTGAATAACCAAGGACTTGTAATAAGAAAAGTATTTGGCGTGGGTAATCGGAGCAGCGGCGTAGCGACCCTACCCGGCGCCCGGGGACAAACTTTTCGATTTGCACCCCCCCTCGAACTTTTCATTTGCACCCCCCCCTCAAACTTTCGATTTGCACCCCCCTCAAACTTTCAATTTGGCGCCCCCCCCTAAGGTCGGCGCCCGGGGACATATGTCCCCCCGCCCCCCCCCCTCGCTACGCCTCTGAATCGGAGATGTGAGTAGGAAAGGGGCGGGGGGCCTCATTCAGTTTTTCCTTAGGACAATGTACAGAAAAGGGGGGGGGGTTGTATTTTATATTTGTCACCAACTAACGCACCGAAAGTGTGTAAAAATTCATTATGACCACAGCTACATATTAAAGTAATTCGCACGTGTCAATTAGGCTCATAGTTTTTATTTTTTTTATTTTAAAAGCTGTAAAAACATTAGCACAAGCTTTTAAATTGAGATTTTAAATTAACAAAAAAATGAAAATTAAAATTAAAACCTATCTTTATATAGCACATGAGCAGCATGATCCAGTCTTAGAGCCATAGTGTTTATTAGCTAAAAATAGTTTTTGTTCCAAATATAGAAACAGGGGAGACAAAATGAACAGTCATAACCAGTAACATTATTATAGTAGCTCCCCTGTAAATGTGAAATTAGATGAATTAGTTGTGATCTGGCTACAAAGCAGAGCAAAAGAAAAAACATATTTTTTAAAATCTGTGTTATATTATCACAACAAACGTTTCGTTTGTGTCTTCTGTTGAGTAGCGTCTCAAGAGAAGATGTTGTTCAATGTTAGATCATAGAAAAGTGTGACTGTAAAGTCAGTGTTGGAAAAATGTACTTTTAATGTGTTATTATAACACAATTATGAAATTATATAATTTATTTTATGTTGATACACAGCATTTAACAAAAACAAAACAAAAACAAAAAATATAATTGTTAGTGAGAAAATGCTAGTAATTCATTTCAGTTTTAATGTTTTAACAAAAGACAGTTAAAAAACAACTCAACTTTGCTTGCAACAACAGAAAAAAAAGAATGTCAATAAATTATTATGATGGGATAAAAAAATGTAATAACTCAAATTGTTAGATAAATATTTTTGTGTGTACTGTAGTATATTTGAAATGACTGATAGTAATATGTATTTTCCATTTAAAGGACAGCAACTTAAATTTAAAGAACTTAATAAAACATTAAGTCAAATTGTTTCCCTTATAATAATATTTACTCGCATACCGTACTTAAGTTTTTTTTTTTTCTTATTAAAGTTGCATTTGCTTTTTATTTTAACCAATATCAATGTAATTTGGAAAGTAGTATTCAAGTGTATAATTAACTGCTTTAAACTGTGAAAAGAAGACAATGATGAAAAACTGTGATATAACAAGTTTAGATACTTAAATCATTCGAATTTTAACACTTTTAAGATCAAACATTTAAAACCATAAAGCAAATGAATTTAAAATAAGTATCGCAGATGTTTTATCGGATTCAATTTTATTATTATCAAAGATAATGATTAATATAGTGAGTATAACGTATTTATTTAAAAGAACATGTAGAATATGTTTTGTAATTTTCATTTTCCCTCACTCATTTCAATGTTCATTATTTTACTTGCAAATTTTTTGTTGAAATTAATAAAAGAATTGAGTTTATAAAACTCATACAATTTTGCCATTGATTTTGGTTTGTTAATAAACAGGTCTATTTTAATATCATTATAGATATTGACACAAGCATGGCACCTGAGCTGAATAACTTAAGTGTTTATGGATCTTGATCCTATCCCACATGTTAGTCATTCTCTGTTTGACACACACATATCTTTAACACACATATCTTTAACACACATATCTTTAACACACATATCTTTAACACACATATCTTAACACACATATCTGTAACACACATATCTGTAACACACATATCTTTAACACACATATCTTTAACACACATATCTTTAACGCACATTTCTTTAACACACATATCTTTAACACACATATCTTTAACACACATATCTTTAACACACATATCTTTATCATACATATCTTTAACACACATATCTTTAACACACATATCTTTAACACACATATCTTTAACACACATATCTTTATCATACATATCTTTAACACATATATGTTTAACACACATATCTTTAACACACATATCTTTAACACACATATCTTTAACACACATATCTTTAACACACATATCTTTAACACACATATCTTTAACACATATATGTTTAACACACATATCTTTAACACACATATCTCTAACACACATTTCTTTAACACACATCTTTTACACACATCTTTTACACACATATCTTTAACACACATATTTAACACACATATCCAACACACATATTCAACAAATTATGAAAAGTAATGAGAAAATGCCTACAAGTATAAAGCATAGAATTTAAAATAACGCACCTCAGAAAACCCTCAAAACACATCAATTTGTATAAAGCAACAATTATCACACTAAAAATGGCAACAATAATAAATATATAGTCTACAAAACAAAAGGCCAATAAACCATTACACTTGTTGAAATATTGATTGCAGCCTATAAGAGAAACAGACATAAAATATGTCTGACATTTTCAAACATAAAAAATGTATTTACACACACAAAATTATTGGAGAAATATGGCAACTGTGTGGAATGAAACAATCTTGGTAACATACATTTTTCATTCAGAAATAAAATTATAAAAGTATCAAGCATAGTCTAAAACAAATTCTTGATTGTTTCCCTTCAGTGGTTCTGTCCGCTTTAACTTCATATCCTGGATTTTAAAAATTATCTTCAACATTTTCACTTCAAAATAAAATTATGTCGACCTTAGCCTAATAAACATTACTAAACTGTTTTTAAATGGTAAAATAACACATATCAATTCAACTATTATGTTTTACAAATTTGGCTGTAAACACGTTTTACCCGTTCGTCTATCACCGACCGGGGAATGTATGTTTTGAACGAGTCCCTTTCGTTACTCGTGTCACTGTTGTCCCAGTTTGTGTACGTCAAGTTCCGCCATCTTGAAAACGCTCCAAAATGATTGAGGGCAGAATCCGTGTACGAAGGTTTGAGTTCGATGACCCCGCTGGAGGGCGGGAGGAACAAGATATGGGAGAGGCCAGCACCGTGCATGCCGATGAGGATGTCGCAGCCTGCGATGATGGAGAGCTGTTCCCGCATGGGCAGCGCGTCCAGTTGATGCCCGTGGACGTTGGCTGTAGGACCCAGTGTAGCTCGCACCTGTTGAAGTATTTCCTCCTCGTTGTCAAACTTCCTCACGACGTTGCCGTTTTTGTTTCTAGGGTGGGCGACGTAGTCACGTCGCCATATGATAACGACGTTAAGTCTGTCACAATGTATTGAGTGGGACGTTGAGATGTTATGCTTGGTTAAGAAAAAGTCTCTAAATTCTGTTAGATACGGAACGGTACTTAAGTAGTGAGAGTTTAAAGGGCTGAAGTACCCAAGCTGTGCCCAGAGAAGGTTTGTAAACAAAGTTGGACTTTCTAACCGCCCGGCTCTGATGTACCGCCCGAAAAGTGTCGACCACACGTCGTCAAGGGTGCCCACAGGGTGGGCGTCAACAAACAGAATGTTCAGCTTCGAGGGCGCCACGCCGAAGATCAACATGAGGACAAAGGCGTTGTAGAAATCTGTCATGGTGTGGTAAAGGTTGACGTACTCGTAGCGCTGTACGGCCAGGGTGACGCTGGAAACTTTGGGGAAACGCAGCAGGTCGGTCTCGTTGGTTTTATAGCAGGCCAGCATCTCCATCCAGTGGACCAGGTGGTCGGGTGGCTCAAACTCAATCACCGGTTTAGACGTGCACGGTACACGGAAGAACCCGGGGAGGAGCCGGAAGTACTCGTCTTTCTCGTCCTGGTTCCAGACGTCTTCAATGTTTTCTCCCCCCTTCTGGAGGTTCTCAAACTGTTTCGGGTTGATGATAGCGTTGATGAACATGGCGAACTTGCCGCCGAAATCTGCGATGTTCCCTTCCTCGTAGCACGCCATCAGCTTAGTGTAGACCATAAAAGGGGGTTCGTCTAGAACAATCGGTTTGTCGAAAAGATAAGCTGTGGTCCGATAACTACACGCCGTTTTCTGGACGTAGTCTTTGTTTACCGGATGTAGCACCGGATGCCGCTGTAAGTGTGAACTTGCAGTCGGGATCCTCAACTCATTCTCGTTTTCAAATTTCGGCAGCGCTGTTTCCTTGGGTACGGCATGATTGACCACAGACCCGTCAAAGGGCAGGTAATTCATGTACGGAGAACTGTTGAGTATCTTCCAGTTGAAGGAGAGCACCAACAGCAGGATGTTCAGACAGACGACAACGACGACAACCTGACCCACCAGCTTCAGGCGACGGTGAGAACAGCGAACTCCAAGACCTGGTTTTGTACAAATGGAAAGGAAAATACTTTGTTAAACGTTGAACTAAAATACAAATATTATATGTTTCTACCAGTCAGTATTCTAAGCATATTTAAATGCACTCATGGCATAATAAAAATAAAGAAAGAAACAAACAATTATACATCTAAACTTCAAGCTTTATACATATACATTTTAAAACATATTTTGTAATCACAAAATGGATAATCTATCCCAAGGAAAGGTAAATTTAGGTCTCAACCATCAAAAGAAGATTAAATTTTGATACTACTGATAATGTTTCAACAATCTGGGTAGAGATCAATTCGTTGATTAACATCCGTTATTATTATATAACGTCTTACAGTTAAAAAAAATGTTTAAAAGCTTTTTACTTAGGTTGTATTAGGATGCTAATCTCAAGTTCCAATCCTGGTCCAAGTTAGTAGAACGTCCTTGAGTCCACCCAGCCCTAATGGGTACCTAACTCAAGTTAGGGAAAGTAAAGGCGGCTGAGCAAAGTGCTGACCACACCTTCCCTTCATGTGGCGAGGTCGTGAAACATATGAACTCTACTTCCTCTGCCCAATGGATCGCTAGGTCTAAAGTGGATTTTTTACTTTTACAATTTAAAATCGAAATCATCCAATCGTCTGTAAGACTATGGTGCCATTTACGTGCTGTATTGATGGGAGATACACCTTTGTGAGTTCCAAATGACAAACTTGTATTGATAGAAATTTTTTAGTAATTTGATCGAAGCATATAGGAAACTACGTGAATGTATTATCTGTAAATATCTTGGGTATCTTGGGCTGACCATCATAAATTATGGTCTTATGGTCACACAGATGTTCTTTACGCTGGATATTGCTATTGACTATCGATTGTCATTAAGTTTTTCCTACAAACCCAAATCTTATTGGCTAGTTATTAATCTATTGACCGTGTGTTGTAGAAAACATGTTGCAATAATGTATTTATTTTCTAGTGTTTTTTTCTTTGTTTTCTATTTTACTGTTGTTATAGAGATCATACGGTATATTTTTGCCCGGGATATTGTGTATGTAGGTGGTGTGACGGTAAACCCATTTACCGCCATCTTGCCTTGCCTACCACCACCAGTTACTCGCATTCTCATCCCCCCCACCTATATATATATATATATATATATATATATATATATATATATATATATATATATATATATATATATATATATATATATATACATATATTTATGTATATATATATATATATATGGTGACAGGACAAATGATCTCAGGACAAATGATCTCAGACAAAATATCTCAGACAAAATATCTCACGGACAAATGATCTCAGGACAAATGATCTCAGGACAAATGATCTCAAGGACAAATGATCTCACGGACAAAAGATACCAGGACAAAATATATCAGGACAAATGATACCACGGACAATTGATCTCAGACAAAATATCTCAGACAAAATATCTCACACCTAAATTATAATAGAGTATTGGGTGACTTTAGTGATCTGAACAATTTTTATTAACTGTCGTATGGTTTTGTTTAATATGTTTAATATTGTTTATAGGCCCATATGATAATTGTAAGAAATGTTTGCCGTATAAATTTATCATATTGCACTTTTAAAATTGTATATTGCATTTTAAAATTAGGATTATTACTATAGAAGATTAAAGAAATTGTTCGATAGACAGCGTAGGCGGGCTTGCCAAACATGAGACAATCCAACCATGTCAGGTGGACGAAACTAGATGAAAGAGGATGAAATAACAATAAAGACACACCTTCGTACAAGGTGGCAGCCCGCTTTGATGGTAGAGACATACCTTAAGGGAAAGACATCCGCCCTCCACGAACAATACAACTAATAGCTAAATTCAATAGTTATGCGTCTGTCACACCTTAGTGATCAGGTGACTAATGCTTATTTAAGACAAACAGTGGTCATCGCGGAGTTAGAACATGTCGAGCAAGAGTTCACACAATACAATACATGATGACATAGTATTGGAGAGGTGTGATCATAACGATGTACTGTCAGCAAAGAAACGTAAACGTTATGTTTGTGTTGATCATGCAATAAAAACAATAATTTTACGTTACGAACCTGAAGACCCATTAACATTTTTTAAAGATATTTCGCATGTTTTAAACATTATTGTTGTATAGCTACCGTTACTTTGTTTTATACATTATCATTTATCATACCTTTCAGGCTAAAGGAGAAAGTTTGTTTTAATTTTGATTTTTTCAAATCAAAGGCCATTACAAAGATTAAGTTAAATAAATCTTTTGATGCTTTGTAAAGTTTAACAAATTCACTTTATTCTCAATTATGATGCGTAAAGAAAGTAAACAAAACCATCTCGGCAGTCAATTTTTAAAAAAGTTCAAATGAACTAAAATCATTGTACATACTATCAACATTTTGCTGTGAGATATTTTGTCTGAGATATTTTGTCTGAGATCAATTGTCCATGATATCATTTGTCCTGATATATTTTGTCCTGGTATCTTTTGTCCTTGAGATCATTTGTCCTTGAGATCATTTGTCCTGAGATCATTTGTCCTGAGATCATTTGTCCGTGAGATATTTTGTCTGAGATATTTTGTCTGAGATCATTTGTCCTGAGATCATTTGTCATGGAACCATATATATATATATATATATATATATATATATATATATATATATATATATATATATATATATATATATATATATATATATATATATATATATATATATATATACCATTACACTTTTACTTTTTAAAAGCTTTAAGTTTATTAAATGAGCAATTTGTTACATTTTAATTAGAAATAATATTTAAAATAAAAATCTTATATAATTCTCTACGTGGACACCACAATGCACGCAAGCCGACTATTTAACCCTCCTCCCACACCCTCATTCGCTCTTTCTGGCATGCGCAACAGACCATATCGCAAATACCCTAAACCACACCAGTCTGGTGAGCTGTGGTTCACGCCAAATGTTTACAATCACAGAGCCGGGTCGAATTAGTGACGGCTATTGGGGACAGACAATTTAGTTTTTAAACAATATGAAACTGGGGGAGGCTGCTTTCACAGTGGCGGGAAGATGGGGGGGGGGGGGGAGGGGGGAAGATAATCGTCCTTCACCAGCTACTGATAGTATTTTAAAACAAGTATTTTCAGCCACAGCTTGCTAGAAGTATATTTGGCTACTTGGTCAGCCATGTTTCAGAGTTAGCCGATATATATATATATATATATATATATATATATATATATATATATATATATATATATATATATATATATATATACTAGCGTACCCGTCCCCCGCGCGTTGCCGCGGGGATAGAATAAAGTCTGACGAAATATATTAGAAGGATATCACCAATGCATTACCAATCATATGTTCTTAGACGCATCACCTTGTTTTCTAAAACTGTGTTATTTAAATGTCAACATTGCCTGCGCTTGGATAATAATTATCGGGACACGGGTTTTCCTACACTACCGCATGAAAATCTTGAGTGTACATTAATCACTCACCGAAATAATTAGGTAGAACACACTTCAGTGACCACCCATATGTCAGGGACGTAGAGGGGCGCTCTCAGGAGCCCCCCACCCCCCCCCCCCCCCCCCGATTACACTACCGCAGAGGCGCAGCGTAAGGCCCCTGGCTCCTTAAAACTAACAGGCGCCATCGTGCTCATAGGATAACCCAGCGTGCCAAATAACATCCTGTAAACAATGATGCAGATTTCGTCATTCGCTAAAGTGACACAAATGAACAGGATTTTTTTCTTTAACACATACAAAAACTATTTGACGTGTTTTAAACATCAGTTCGACTGATGCAGTATGCTAGCGTTACTAATGGTCTATTATTAGATGCTCGGTCTCAATTTCGGCCTGGATCGTCTAATAATAGATGCTTATTGCATCATTCGCAAAGTGACGAAACTCTACAGTAGGTTCCTCATATTCAAACAGTTATTTTTTCATCTTTCGCAAGGTGACGAAACTGTACAGGATTTCCTCGCGTTACAAAGTTATTTTTAGAAGCCTGTTGTATTTTTACCGCTGAATATAGTAGTACCCCTTACTCGCTATACAGGACGCTCGATTAACGGATGCCAAGTGCCAACTTAGTGGCTCTAAAACTCTGGGCGCCAAACCGTGTATTGACGAAAGTTGTACCCTATATGGCGCCGCCCGTAAGAAACTTTAGTTTTCTTTTTCGCAGAAATATTCTCGGGAGTATTCTCATCTACTTCCTAAAGTTTCATGGTACTCGGATGAACCGCATCCGAGTTTTATTTTTTATATACCGTATATAGAGAAAAAAATCGCCCCCCCCCCGGTGGTGCGCCGCCCTTGCAAGATTAAACAATATTTTTTACAGAACCCTACCATTGAGTGATCTAATCATCTCCCCAAAGTTTCATGGTACACGGATGAACGGTGTGAAAACGAAAAAAAAAAAAGAAATTTTATAAACCGTATATAGAGAAAAATCGCAGCCGCCCGTGGCGCCGCCCTTGCGAAATTAATAAAGGTTTTTTTTTTACAGAACCCTTCCCTGAATTGTTCTAATCAACTCCCCCAAAGTCTCATGGCTATCGGATAACGGTGTCACACCAAAATCGACTTATTTTATAAGCCGTATATAGAGAAAAATCCCACCCTCCCGAGGCGCCGCCCTTGCGAAATAAAAAATTATTGTTTACAGAACCCTTCCCTGGAGTTTTATAATGAACTGCCCAAAGTCTCATGCCTATCGGATAACTAAACGGTGTCACTGCAATTCACTTTTATTCTTTTTATATACCGTAAATAGAGAAAAATCGGACCCTCCCGTGGCGCCGCCCTTGCGAAATTAATTTTTTTTTTTTTACAGAACCCTTCCCTAGAGTGGTATAATGAATTCCCCAAAGTCTCATGGCTATCGGATGAACGATGCCAAACCAAAATCGACTTTTATTTTTATATACCGTATATAGAAAAAAACAAATCGCGTCGTCTCGGGGCACCACCCCTGCGAATTTGAAATATTTTTTTTCGCAGAAATCTCCCCATGAATATTCTCAACAACTTCCTAAAGTGTCATGGCAGATCGTGTGTCAGAACGGTGTCACGGCAATTCACTTTTATTATTTTTATATACTGTATATAGAGAAAAATCGCCCCCTCCCGTGGCGCCGCCCTTGCGAAAATAAAAATGATTTTTGTACAGAACCCTTCCCTAGAGTGTTCTAATCAACTACCCAAACTTTCATGCCTATCGGATAAACAGTTTGAAATCAAAATAGACTTTTATTTTTATAAACCGTAAATAGAGAAAAATCGGACCCTCCACTGCCGCCGCCCTTGCGAAATTAAAAATTATTTTTTTACAAAACCCTTCCCTAGAGTAGTATAATGAACTCCCCAAAGTCTCATGGCTATCGGATGAACAGTAGGAAATCAAAATAGACTTTTATTTTTATATACCGTATATAGAGAAAAACAAATCGCGCCCTGCCGGGGCGCCACCCCTGCGAATTTGAAATTTTTTTTTTCGCAGAAACCTCCCCAGGAATATTCTCAACAACTTCCCAAAGTTTCACGGCGATGTGATGAGAGGTGTAGTAATGCATAAAGGACAAATACACAAACACACACACATACATTGCTTTTTATATACATATAGATAGATAGATAGATATATATATACATAAATAAACAATGGAACATTCATTTCAATCTCAGCCGATATATATATATATATATATATATATATATATATATATACACATAAATAAACAATGGAACATTCATTTCAATCTCAACGTATGTAAACGAGTAATCTTGATACAAGAGACAGATAATCAATTAATCAATTCGTAATAGCTTTATCCTTCAAGAAAATCTTGCAGTAGATATTATTTCCAATCAATTAATCAACTTATTTCAGATTAGAACTCCGATTTCTGTCTTAATAAGCCTGTCAGAAGGGTACAATGACTGAGTGATCTATACCGGCACATCAATGAATCAGCGATCCATGAAATCGATTTCCAACCTAGGCGACTGGTGATCGATACTTGATTTCGTTGACGCGTTAGGTTATAGGAGTGACGTCACGGTCACGTGGTTTGGGCTGGACATTCGCTTGCTCGTGTATGGTGTACCGGTTTGTAGATCTCATTCGGTAAAAGTTTATTTTAAGCCTCACTTCAGTGGGGGAGGTTGGGCGCACGTAGCACGGAAGCACACCAAAGACCCCTACCCCTTAACAAAATAGAATTAAATTCAAAATTTATATTTGTCCGACCCCCCCCCCCCCCCGGCCCCAGGAAATTATACTCCGTTCCCAACCCGCAAAAAAATGTTAATGCCCCGCCCTCAGAAGAAAATTGTCTGAAAGAAACACGGCATTCACAATGGCTTTAACTGCAAGGCGCTATTTCCGTGCGTCAACCTGATCCGCACCTGTTATCAATAGCCGTTCCTTGGTCTGGTTCCTTTGTCACCTCATGTTGGTCGATTCTACCCTCCTCTCTCTACCCTCCTCTCTCTACCTTCCTCTCTCTACCCTCTCTCTACCCTCTCCCTCTACCCTCCTCTCTCTACTCTCCTCTCTCTACCCTCTCTCTACCCTCCTCTCTCTACCCTCTCTCTCTACCATCCTCTCTCTACCTTCCTCTCTCTACTCTCCTCTCTCTACCCTCCTCTCTCTACCCTCCTCTCTACCCTCCTCTCTCTACCCTCTCTCTACCCTCCTCTCTCTACCCTCCTCTCTCTACCCCCCCTCTCTCTCTCTACCCTCTCTCTACCCTCCTCTCTCTACCCTCTCTCTCTACCATCCTCTCTCTACCTTCCTCTCTCTACCCTCCTCTCTCTACCCTCTCTCTACCCTCCTCTCTGTACCCTCCTCTCTTTACCCTCCTCTCTCTACCCTCTCTCTACCATCCTCTCTCTACCTTCCTCTCTCTACTCTCCTCTCTCTACCCTCCTCTATCTATCCTCCTCTCTCTACTCTCCTCTCTCTACCCTCCTCTCTCTACCTTCCTCTCTCTACCCTCCTCTATCTACCCTCGTCTCTCTACCCTCTCTCTCTACCCTCCTCTCTACTCTCCTCTATCTACCCTCTCTCTACCCTCCTCTCTCTTCCCTCCTCTCTCTACCCTCCTCTCTCTTCCCTCCTCTCTCTACCCTCCTCTCTCCTCTCTCCTCCTCCTCTCTCTTCCCTCCTCTCTCTTCCCTCCTCTCTCTACCCTCCTCCCTCCTCTCTCCTCCTCCTCTCTCTACCCTCCTATCTATTCCCTCCTCTCTCTACCCTCCTCTCTCCTCTCTCCTCCTCCTCTCTCTTCCCTCCTCTCTCTAACCTCCTCTATCTACTCACCATCTCTCTACCCTCCTTTCTCTTCCCTCCTCTCTCTACCCTCCTAACTCTATCCTCCTCTCTACAACAACACATAATTTGTTTTGAAGCCAGACCTCCCCTCCACCTTTTAATTACCTCCCAATGTCCAGCTTAGCAATGTTCCCTAATCAAAACTGTCGGTCCATGAGGTAAGTGAAGTAGAGTTCATCTGTATTTTCTTTAAACGTCAGATCTGAGTTGACTTAAAGGACGTTCTACTGATTTGATTCAAACTCGAGAATTTCTAGGCAACGCGGTCCCCTCCACCACCCCCAACCCACCCGTTGTTTCTTTTTCTAAAATAAACAAAACAAAAACAATAGGCTTTTCATTATTTTAAGTTTTAAAATTTCACGTCACTTAGAATCTAGACCCCGTTTCTTCACGCTGTAAATGGCAAAAAAAAAATCTGAAGGCCCCGCCCCTCCCACCCTGCTATCATGTACTTCAACTATTAACGACTAAAGTACATTCGTTTCTGTGCTATCCAGTCCTAGCAGGCACGGTCTTGTTGTTGTCATATCGATGTCAGGGGACTGTACTACGGCAGCTTCTATACATTTATTCAGCTTGGTTGTTTTCAATAACTTTATGTTAAAAACCTAGAGAAAAAAATCAGGTCAATGAAAAACAGTAAAACTAGAATGTAAATAAGAAAATGTTTGCTATAGGTATGAAAGTTTGTTGTCAAACACCTGCTACAATATTCGATGACGACGAGTGTTTTCCTACTCATCAAAAGACTGCTATTGATTTTCGCACCAATATGTTGCTCGAAATTAATATTGGCTTTGTTTTTCTCGTATTGAAGAAACGATTTTTTTTCTTTGCTGGTTTGTGAATATATTTGATCAGAAAAGCTGGGCAAGAACATCAATAGAAGTGAATGTTGGACATATCAATAGAAGTAAATGCTGGACACATCAACAGAAGTTAACGCTGGATACGTCAATAGAAATAGATGCTGGACACATCAATAGAAGTTAATGCTAGACACATCAATAGAAGTGAATGCTGGACACATCAATAGAAGTGAATGCTGGACACATCAATAGAAGTGAATGCTGGACACATCAATAGAAGTGAATGCTGGACACATCAATAGAAGTGAATGCTGGACACATCAATAGAAGTGAATGCTGGGCACATCAATAGAAGTGAATGCTGGACACATCAATAGAAGTGAATGCTGGGCACATCAATAGAAGTGAATGCTGGACACATCAATAGAAGTTAATGCTGGACACATCAATAGAAGTGAATGCTGGACACATCAATAGAAGTGAATGCTGGGCACATCAATAGAAGTGAATACTGGACACATCAATAGAAGTGAATGCTGGACACATCAATAGAAGTGAATGCTGGACACATCAATAGAAGTGAATGCTGGGCACATCAATAGAAGTGAATGCTGGACACATCAATAGAAGTGAATGCTGGACACATCAATTGAGAAAAAGGCTGGACACATCAATATAAGTGAATGCTGGACACATCAATAGAAGTTAATGCTGGACACATCAATAGAAGTGAATGCTGGACACATCAATAGAAGTGAATGCTGGACACATCAATAGAAGTGAATGCTGGACACATCAATAGAAGTGAATGGTAGACACATCAATATAAATTAACGCTGGACACATCAATAGAAGTGAATGTTGGACACATCAATAGAAGTGAATGGTGGACACATCAATAGAAGTGAATGCTGGACACATCAATAGAAGTGAATGCTGGACACATCAATAGAAGTGAATGCTGGGCACATCAATAGAAGTGAATGCTGGACACATCAATAGAAGTGAATGCTGGACACATCAATAGAAGTGAATGCTGGACACATCAATAGAAGTTAACGCTGGACAAATCAATAGAAGTGAATGCTGGACACATCAATAGAAGTAAATGCTGGACACATCAATAGAAGTGAATGCTGGACACATCAATAGAAGTGAATGCTGGACACATCAATAGAAGTGAATGCTGGGCACATCAATAGAAGTGAATGCTGGACACATCAATAGAAGTGAATGCTGGACACATCAATAGAAGTGAATGCTGGGCACATCAATAGAAGTGAATGCTGGACACATCAATATAAGTAAATGCTGGACACATCAATAGAAGTTAATGCTGGACACATCAATAGAAGTGAATGCTGGACACATCAATAGAAGTGAATGCTGGACACATCAATAGAAGTGAATGCTGGACACATCAATAGAAGTGAATGGTAGACACATCAATATAAATTAACGCTGGACACATCAATAGAAGTGAATGTTGGACACATCAATAGAAGTGAATGGTGGACACATCAATAGAAGTGAATGCTGGACACATCAATAGAAGTGAATGCTGGACACATCAATAGAAGTGAATGCTGGGCACATCAATAGAAGTGAATGCTGGACACATCAATAGAAGTGAATGCTGGACACATCAATAGAAGTGAATGCTGGACACATCAATAGAAGTTAACGCTGGACAAATCAATAGAAGTGAATGCTGGACACATCAATAGAAGTAAATGCTGGACACATCAATAGAAGTGAATGCTGGACACATCAATAGAAGTGAATGCTGGACACATCAATAGAAGTGAATGCTGGGCACATCAATAGAAGTGAATGCTGGACACATCAATAGAAGTGAATGCTGGACACATCAATAGAAGTGAATGCTGGACACATCAATAGAAGTGAATGCTGGACACATCAATAGAAGTGAATGCTGGACACATCAATAGAAGTGAATGCTGGACACATCAATTGAGAAAAAGGCTGGACACATCAATATAAGTGAATGCTGGACACATCAATAGAAGTTAATGCTGGACACATCAATAGAAGTGAATGGTAGACACATCAATATAAATTAACGCCGGACACATCAATAGAAGTGAATGTTGGACACATCAATAGAAGTGAATGTTGGACACATCAATAGAAGTGAATGCTGGACACATCAATAGAAGTGAATGCTGGACACATCAATAGAAGTGAATGCTGGGCACATCAATAGAAGTGAATGCTGGACACATCAATAGAAGTGAATGCTGGACACATCAATAGAAGTGAATGCTGGACACATCAATAGAAGTGAATGCTGGACACATCAATAGAAGTTAACGCTGGACAAATCAATAGAAGTGAATGCTGGACACATCAATAGAAGTAAATGCTGGACACATCAATAGAAGTGAATGCTAGACACATCAATAGAAGTTAATGCTGGACACATCAATAGAAGTGAATGCTGGACACATCAATAGAAGTGAATGGTGGACACATCAGTAGAAGTGAATGCTTGACACATCAATAGAAGTGAATGCTGGACACATCAATAGAAGTGAATGCTGGACACATCAATAGAAGTGAATGCTGGACACATCAATAGAAGTGAAAGCTGGACAAACCGCACACAAATATATAGACATGAGCAAAACAAACATACACATCTCACAAAAATGCAAATACACACTACACAAATGCACACACATACCCACACAAATGTACACACAAAACCAACACAAATATACACACATACCTCACACAAAGGTACACGCACTACATAGATATACACGCAAACCTCACATAAATATACACACATACCCCACACAAATTAAGAGGCATACCCCACACAAACATATAAAGATTTCTCACACAAATACTCCACCCATATTTACAAAGAGAACCCATACAAATTTACACACGTAATCCATAATAATATACACCCCCCCCCCGCCCCACAAAAATCTACACACATACCCCACACATCTGTAAACACACACATGTACACAGAAATCAAACAAAAATTTACACTCAAACCACACACTTGATCACACTGCTGGATATCCCATTTTGCTTTGACTACAATCCCTTTACAACCATGAATTTAATCTATACAACCTCTCTATACAACCTCTCTATACAACCTCTCTATACAACCTCTCTATACAACCTCTCTATACAACCTCTCTATACAACCTCGCTATACAACCTCTCTATACAACCTCTCTATACAACCTCTCTATACAGCTTCTCTATACAACCTCTCTATACAGCCTCTCTATACAGCTTCTCTATACAACCTCTCTATACAACCTCTCTATACAACCTCTCTATACAACCTCTCTATACAACCTATACAATAAAATTTTGAAACGTCAAGTGGTTATTTTTTATTTGCATTACAAACTAGCTAGGCTTCTATTTATATGCGTTATTATAGATAATTAACCGAATATCGATTTGTTTTTCTACAGCCATTTTATTTAAAAATCTATATCCAGAATAGGCCAGCTACTTCCTGATTTTTTACGCTTCCAAAAACGCATTAATCTACTATACATGATGGGTTGACAGAAACTTTGACGATTGAGTTTAACCCAAAGTTTATGAGACGGAGTGGTAAAATATCAATTGTAGAACAACGCACATTACATTGATGAGGCAGAGTATGATCGCATGCTATATAACTTCGATCTGACATTTTTTATCTTACAGAATAACATCCATATGACTGACTTGTTTTAATCAGAAATAGAATAACACTTATCAGATCAATAACATACAAAATATAACATTGATCTAACATTGGTTTAGCTACATAAAGTAATTACATTGAAGTCCCGTGGTCATTTCACATACGTTACCCGAATTCTAATCACTAAAGCATACTTGACACGAAGTGAGAAAATTGTACTACTTACTCATTTTACTGTACGTGTTTCCCAGCTGTTTTTTTATCTTGGTTATTTATCGAAATTGTACCTAAAAAAATAAACAATAAAACCTAAACCATCGTTTACAATATAGTAGTGTGAGTTATTTTTGTACTAGAATAATTGTATCAAAATAAATATATCATATAACGTAAATTATCATTTACAGTATAGTAGTTTGGGTATTTTTGTACTAGAAATGGTACCAAAATAATATATCATATAACGTAAATTAGCATTTACATTATAGTATTTTGGGTTTATTATTACTAGAAATTGTACCAAAATAAATATATCAATTAACGTAAATTATCATTTACAATATGGTATTTTGGGTATGTTTGTACTAGAAATTGTACCTAAATAAATATGGGTTATTTTCGACTGGATAAAAAGTTGATAAATCATGTGACAGAACTACTTAATAATAAAACGGGTTGTATTATTATTCTCACTGATGTAAGAAAACTACAGGTACATTATAAGTTTTGACCCATGGTCTTCGTCAGCACAAAAAAAGCGTGGTTGTAGACTAAATAAAAAATATAAATAGTGACAAGATTTTCACTTAGAACTGCAATGTATCTGTCGCAATAAGTTAGGGCATAAGATACAGGGCCATTATGCCGAACTAGGCAATTGCCGAGGGCGCCATTATAGGGGGGGTGGGCGCAAAATGTGTAATCACCATTGTTAAAAAATAATATTAATTACTTGTTTATATTATGTAAACTATAGACAGGGTTATATAATATGATATATATTGTATTTAATAAACATCTTTTAATTTCGAACATTTCAGATGGTATCTAATTTCACTTCTGTTTTAGTAATCGCGCATGACGCGGCGTTCTAAAACACGTGAAATTTCGAATCTCTTAAAACAAAAGAATTAGTAGAAACTTTTGCTAAAGGAGGCACGAACAATCAAATTTTGATTGTGTAATCTACATACGTCTATGCAATTTATAATACATTTATATGTGAAGTATTTATATGTCACTTAAAATGTATTGTTTTGTTATACATATATATTTCTTAAATTAATTTGTGTGAATTGGTGCATTTTAATGAGATTTTGCGTAATGCGCTAAATAACCCGGGGCCGGCACTGTGTATAAATATGTTCCTAAATTGCCACAAAGACTTTAAGCTTCAGCCTACTCAATGATAATATGCGCTAAGTTTACAGATGGGTAACTTCAAGATTTCATGTGTAAATAATCCTTGTGCTTAATGTGTCAGTCTATACCATATTAATTCCCTATAATACCTATATAAGCTCTAGCCTACTTAATCATAATGACGCTAAGAATAGTTTTTTAACTTTAATTTCAAAATTTCAGTTGTTTATAATCCTTGTGCTTAACGTGTCAGTGTATGCCATTTGACTTCCTGGTGTTCAGCTTACCTCCCTTTCCATCGTGTAAACATTGTGTGCTAATGACATTACGTTAGCGTTGTATTGTCCTTATGATATGGAGGACGATTGCTTAGTATATAAGCCAGAGGTGTAGCGAGGGTGGACGGGGGTGCGGACCGCACCGGGTGACACCATTTAGGGGGGTGACACCAAGGCAAAAAATAGCAAAATATATAGAGAAAAATTTGAGGGGGTGGGGTGCTAATCCAAAGTTTGAGGGGGGGGGGGGTGCAAATCAAAAGTTTGGGGGGGGGGGTGCAAATCGAAAATTGAAAGTTTGTCCCCGGGAAGGGTCGCTACTCCTCTGGGGGGGCGACACCATTAAGTGCCGTACCGGGTGACACCCGACCTCGCTACGCCACTGATATAAGCCATACACTATAAGGGTAAGATCTTGTTCTTGCGAAAGCTTAGTATGGTGCATCATATAGTAACATTTTTTCATGGGCTCCGGGTAAAAAACCCTTGCACAAAAACCCTTTGGACAAAAAGCAAACCACGACATAAACCTCCTAAACACCCCCCCCCCCCCCCCCCCCAATTGAGAACAAAACTTAGCAACATGTAGGTATATATTGTATATGTAAGTTTGTAATATATATTTTTTATTAATATAAAGACACAAGATGGACAATTTTTTTTATTTGATTCTATTGCCAAATTGTAGGACGTTTTTTTTTTTTAACTTAAGGACAACCTGAAGTTATCAAAGACAAATAATCACAAAATAGTCCTGCATGCTTTTCCACAACGGTACACAATACACGTACTGATCAAAGAATGGACTGTCTCATGTGTTTATGCTATGTCACATAATGCAGGCAACATACACAGCAACCAGAGATCTTAACCCAAACCTGCATTTGCTGTTTATTATCAGCGTTTCGGTATGTACAGGGAGGTTTTGTGTGTGTGTGGGGAGGGGGGGGGGGGGGTCGGCTCTGTTTCAGTATCCGTGTAAGCATTCTATGAAGGTAAGATAATATGAGA